>NC_083479.1:20780977-20813477 GCF_030014155.1 Tachysurus vachellii
ACACACACGTGTGCGATTATCTTGTCTGTCCATCTACACAAAAAAACAGGTAAAACTCCATAATGTCTAACCCTAACACTGATTGAAGGAGTCTCCAGTCTTAGCACTTTAAGGTGTAACACTGGAACGTTCCACATCTTCAGGACAGAGTTTACGCTTTAAGGTTTTTATTTTTTATTTTATTTTACTGACACTAAAAGACAGAAGAAAAGAGAACGCTGGCGAGGGAATGACTTTTTATCGCCGCTAGAACAAAAGACAGGAATCGAGTCGTTTCACAAACGTTACATGGAACTATAAACAGATAAAAAGTAAGATTGATGAATGAAAACATCGCTGTGGTGTAATGGGAATAAAACAGGATTATTTTTAATTTAGATAAATATACATTCACAGGCAGTTTGTATTTTTACCAGATTTACAGAAAAAGAAGATAAAGAGCTGCAGTGTTTAGTACACAGACATTTAGTGACAGATGTTCATTATCACTTGGAGCACAAATTGTGTAAAGATAAAAACAAAAGCCACAAAAAAAAAATATTTAATTCAGCTTTCGGATCTTTTGATCCGTTGTGACTCGCTTTCTTTTTAAGTGCTTTTTTATAGGGGCAGTGGTGGCTCAGTAGGGGCAGTGGTGGCTCAATAGGGGCAGTGGTGGCTCAGTAGGGGCAGTGGTGGCTCAGTAGGGCAGTGGTGGCTCAGTAGGGGCAGTGGTGGCTCAGTAGGGGCAATGGTGGCTCAGTAGGGGCAGTGGTGGCTCAGTAGGGGCAGTGGTGGCTCAGTAGGGCAGTGGTGGCTCAACTGGTTAAGGCTCTGGGTTGTTGATCGGAGGATCGGGGTTCAATGCCCAGCACAGCCAAGCTGCCACTGCTAGGCCCTTGAGCAAGGCCCTTAACCCTCTCTGCTCCAGGGGCACTGTATCATAGCTGCCTCCTCAGTTGGGGTATGTGAAGAAAAGTATTCCACTGTGCTGTAAAGTATATGTGGGGATAATAAAGGCTTTCATGCCCCTCATTCTATTATTGATATCCGATTATAAAATAGACGTGTTTTTCTTTTTCTTTTCCTTTTCTCTTTCTCTTTTTTCCTCTCAATTCCAAATTGAACCTGAACAAAGCAGATCTCTGTGTTCTGTGCTGTGAAGCTGGAGCAGATCCTCATGAACCCTTAAATTCATTCATGTTGCTATAATAACATCGTCATCTGTTTCTTTTTCTTCTTTTTATTATGTTGTTCTCTCTCATACAGAGTTGAAGATGTCACTATAGCAGCACTGACACTGATCACATCACATTGATAAACATCGAATATTTTGTTGTTAAAAAAACCCACAAAGTTTTAAGATGATTAAACTGAAGCGTTTATTAAAGTTCATGAAACTGCAGCTTCACACAAAAATACAATCAGTTAGAAATTTTATAGAAATCAGTCTGAACAAAACAACACAAACTATCCTTCAAAGCCACTTCTGATCTTTTCTGTTTCTTTTTTTCACTCCAACAGATCCACCGTTTTTGTCTGATGACTGACACACAAACCTCAAGTGACTTAATTTTATACTTTTGTAATAAAATAATCTATTAAACAAAAAAGAAATAAATCAAACTTTTTGAATACATTCTTTTATTTCTTTCTGGTTTCAGTTTCAGATTATTATTATTATTATTATTATTATTATTATTATTATTATTATTATTATTATTATACATATTATTATGCGGCTTATTAATAAATTACTTCTGCACATTCCAATTTACTAGGATTTCATTTTGTACCACATGGACCTGCAATCTTCTCCCTAAAGCACACACACACACACACACACACACACACACACACACACACACACACACACACATTCAAACAAAAATTTCAGAATTTTAACTCGATTTCTTGTTGATCTTGTTGATCTTCTAGTTTATAAATATAAAATAATAATAATAATAATAATAAGAAGAAGAAGAAGAAGAAGAAGAAGAAGAAGAAGAAGAAAATATGTTATTATATACTATTATTATATAATACTAAGAATGAATAAATAATAATAATAATAATAATAATAATAATAATAAATTATATTATTAGTATTATTATTAGCAATAGTAGTAGCTATTATTATATTTCTATTATTATTATAGTCATGTATCACCAGCCCCATTATAATCACACCAAAGATTTATTTTGTAAACAGATTTTAAGCACAAATAGAACTAAAGAAAAGTTAAAAATGCTTTTTATCATACAATATGTTTTGAATGATAAAAAGCATTATTATCGTCTATTTATTTATTATTATTATTGTCTATTTATTCATTCATTCATTCATCTTCTACCGCTTATCCGAACTACCTCGGGTCACGGGGAGCCTGTGCCTATCTCAGGCGTCATTGGGCATCAAGGCAGGATACACCCTGGACGGAGTGCCAACCCATCGCAGGGCACAAACACACACACACACACACTCTCATTTACTCACACAATCACACACTAGGGACAATTTACCAGAGATACCAATCAACCTACCATGCATATCTTTGGACTGGGGGAGGAAACCGGAGTACCCGGAGGAAACCCCCGAGGCACGGGGAGAACATGCAAACTCCACACACACAAGGTGGAGGCGGGAATCGAACCCCGACCCTGGAGGTGTGAGGCGAACGTGCTAACCACTAAGCCACCGTGCCCCCTGTCTATTTATTTATTTATTTATTTATTTATTTATTATTATTATTATTATTATTATTATTATTATTATTATTATTATTATTATTATTATTATTATGTATTTATTTATTTTATGG
This sequence comes from Tachysurus vachellii, assembly GCF_030014155.1. NCBI lineage: Eukaryota > Metazoa > Chordata > Actinopteri > Siluriformes > Bagridae > Tachysurus > Tachysurus vachellii. The sequence continues at coordinate 20,783,779 of NC_083479.1, forward strand.
TTATTATTTCAAACCTTTTTTTATGGTTTTAGTATTTTTTAATCCAGTAAGCAGTCAAACTGGTAGAACAGAGTAGATAGACAAACATATCAGACTAAATTTTGAATAGATAGATAGACAGACAGACAGACAGACAGACAGACAGACAGACAAATACTTGATTGATCCCAGAGGAAATTTAAGATTAATTTTAGTCCCTAACTCCTTGTTATAGTGCACTGGTGTGATTGTCTGTTCTGTTTCTTCACACTTACACTGTACTGTTCCCAGGATCACATCCCACAAACTCATCCCAGCCTTTCCGGCAGGTCCGTGTGATCCACTCGTGCTCGCAATCATCTGTGAAAGCAAATCAGTTACAGACCTCAGATTTACAGTCACCTATAACAATCTGATGGTAAAGTTGACTATAAGCATGTTCTTATAAACTGTAACATCTACACAACAAACTTTTCTAGTCTTTACACCGGTGAATATACACGTCCTCACACGTGTCCTCATGCTATGATCACACGTGTCCTCATGCTATAACAGATAAATCAAAGACGTTCTGCTAAACTGAACTCTGTGTGTAGAACAAAGTGTCCTTTTGTGTTTTATTCCTGACTTAATTTACATATCATGTGTGATTGGTTGATGGTGAATTTAGTGACATCACACATGCCTGCTTTCAGTGTGACCTTGAATAAGATTTATATGTCATTGTTACTGAGAAAGAAAGTTTTAGACGTGAATTTTTGATCTGTAAAGCAATGAACATGTTCATTACAAATCTACAACAGGCTTATTGGTGGACAGAATAAAACATCAAACATATAAATAAATAAATAAAAAATAATCCGGAATTTTTCACTTTTGTGTAGAGATATTGTTATGTGTAGATATATTGTTATGTGTAGAGATATTGTTATGTGTAGAGATATTGTTATGTGTAGAGATATTATGTGTAGAGATATTGTTATGTGTAGAGATATTGTTATGTGTAGAGATATTGTTATGTGTAGATATATTGTTATGTGTAGAGATATTATGTGTGGAGATATTGTTATGTGTAGAGATATTGTTATGTGTAGAGATATTATGTGTAGAGATATTGTTATGTGTAGAGATATTGTTATGTGTAGAGATATTGTTATGTGTAGATATATTGTTATGTGTAGAGATATTGTTATGTGTAGATATATTGTTATGTGTAGAGATATTGTTATGTGTAGAGATATTGTTATGTGTAGAGATATTGTTATGTGTAGATATATTGTTATGTGTAGAGATATTGTTATGTGTAGAGATATTATGTGTAGAGATATTGTTATGTGTAGAGATATTGTTATGTGTAGAGATATTGTTATGTGTAGATATATTGTTATGTGTAGAGATATTATGTGTAGAGATATTGTTATGTGTAGAGATATTATGTGTAGAGATATTGTTATGTGTAGAGATATTGTTATGTGTAGAGATATTGTTATGTGTAGAGATATTATGTGTAGAGATATTGTTATGTGTAGATATATTGTTATGTGTAGATATATTGTTATGTGTAGAGATATTGTTATGTGTAGATATATTGTTATGTGTAGAGATATTGTTATGTGTAGAGATATTGTTATGTGTAGAGATATTGTTATGTGTAGAGATATTATGTGTAGAGATATTGTTATGTGTAGAGATATTGTTATGCTGGTCTTGGTCAGAAATTAAAGCCCCCCATCCCGACCCCCAGCTATAAAAAAGGCCATGTGTCAATCTCATCATTCACACGCAGTTAAAGGCAATTTCCATTTTTTAAGCGAGGGATTAAGAGCACCATTATGAAAATACGCTCTTCACGATCCACTCGAAGCAACAATCAATCGCTGCTTTTCTCTCTCGCAGAGATGATTCCGCGGGGAGAAAACAGTGGCTAACAGTGGCGCTGCTGCCGATTTTTCCCTCTCCTCCTCCTCCTTTTTCTTTAAATAGAGGAGGGAAAAAAAGTGAAAGGAGTTGCTAATTGCGACGCGAGAGGTGGCCGTCGTTGCCGGAGCTGAATCGCGATCGCGCAGCTGCACGCACTTGAGCGCCACACCCCCCAACCCAACACCCTGTCCCTCTCCCTCACTGTCTCACTCTATCGCTCCCTCCCTCTCCCTCTCCCTCTCTCTCACTCACTCAGTACCCCGCAAGAAAAAAAAAGACAACACGGAGCGCACCGGGCCCCATTGTGGAGAGCGCGGGGTCTCGAGCCCTCCTCTGATTGTCCATAATTGCGCACGATGGCCCCTAAAGACTGCCTCTCCAGCGCGCCCCGCGTGCCACTTCTACCTGCCTATGGGTCTACGTAAAGCTTATGCCGGTGCTGCCAACTCGCGCGCTACAAACGGTACATCATTTCATTACTATTTTAAGGCAATTAATATGCTACCGCGCGCGCTGAATACGCGTCGGGGGTCGCGCCGCAATTACACCCCGGCGCTCGAACGCGCCTGTACGCTAATGGGTCCAGAAATTTGCGCATGTTCATATTTGCGGCCAAATTGCCCTCTTGAGGCTGATCGTTTCCCAGGCGTTTACCAACGCGCTATAATTCATAGGCTAATCTGGCTCTGTTTCCGAGCACAGGTGGCCTCGAGCTTCTCACGTTAAAGCCCAAAAGGAGCCCCGGATGGACTTTTATGCTTGTTGGATTGTTGATTTTTTTTATCCGCCGCATTTAACGGCCCGCAAATAGTCACCTTGTGACATGCAATTTCAATATCAATAGTGCTTTGTGAATGCGGAGGAGTTAACAAGCCGTGTTTCTACAGCAGATTAAAGAAAGAAAGAAAGAAAGAAAGAAAGAAAGAAAGAATGCAAAGCAACACATACGCTGCATGTTGCTGAAGAAGCGTCAGTGCGCCGCATAAAAAGCAGGAAAATATAATAATGCATAAATAAAAAAATATAGTTCCTCTTACACAACAGTCACGTGGGGTTTTATTTAAACACGCACACATTTCAGTGGACTTCTCACGTGTCTGCGTTTTTAATTTAATTCTGATTTATTTTTTTCCACAAGGTTTTATAGTCAAACTGCAAACGTGATGCCAAACGTCATCAACTCTTGGTTTCACGTGTACCAAGAAAATTCCTAAATATAAAAAAGTATACATCTCCCCTGGTTATATAAAGCCAAATTCATGTGAGCCATGAATTTATTTACTGCTCCCTTTTACTAAGTTCCTTTATGAAGCACAAAAGTATGCATCCCTTTTTACCTATGTATTGTTCTTTATTAATGAAGGTACAATCAAGCACGTGCACCCTTAGATTATATATTTAACCTAGAAAGGTGGACATATTTTCTGTGTTCTCACATTTCTCACACATTTCTTTCACAGCTTTTATCCATAGTAAAAAAAAACTACTTTTTTTTAACGTAAATATGTCCGGATGCCAGCTAACAGAAACACAGTAAAAGTAATCGAGCTCAAACAAACAAATATATTTAAAAAAAAAAAACTCTTACATTCCCTAAACCAGAAAATACTGATGAGATTAGAAAAGTGTTTAGGAGGCAGTTAAAATAATAACAGAACAAAAGCCCCAGACACAACAAATAGTCGAAGTGGAATAAAAAACAAGCTGCTGAGGCTTTTATGTGTATGTGAAGGTCAGTGGGATAAAAAACACGACATTCAGAACACATTCGCTGGGATTATCGTGACCGCGTCTGTGTTTCTGAAACCAAACTCTATTCTTGTAGGTTTTGTGATTTTATAGGAAGACAATGCAAAAGTTTGTACTCCAGCTTTTCTTTTTGTGTCAGACTCACCAAAATAATCTTCTTTTAAATCTCTGGTCCAGTGAATTGTCCCTAAAACACTGAACCATAAAGCGGTCTATACGATTCTGGCTTCATGTTGATCTGATCCACTGATGTGTTTTTATACACAACATAACGTGAATGCAGAAGAATCAATTGTGTGGATTCACAGCATCACCTTTATGACCTTGTAGCCTTTATGATGTTGCCTGGTATTCGGACTTCTGACATCCGGGACATTTGTGCTTTATAAATTACACACAAGGTCTTGATGACTGAATACAGTAAATGGTTCCTTAAGGCTTTTTTTAGGGTGATACGATTTTGTTCGTCCTATAAAATATTTAAACCATTAACTTATTTTTAAAGGGAAGATAAACAAGCCACGCAAATTGAAATCACTTAATAGAGACTGCGCTGTTCTTTACTTTCAGCCCAGTTTCAGTGATTAGAAGCAGGACTCGACGTCCTCCAGCGGATCTCCTCCTCTGCGTAATGCCGGTAATAATTCGTCACTCGGCTCAAGTCTTTGAGCTGAAGCCCTCCAGCGAGACGGGAAGCACTAATGGCACCTTGTTAAAAGGTGTTTATCTTAATCCCTAAAATACACTCTGAAAAGTGTTTCCTTCCAAACAGCTCTGCACTCGCATTATTGGTCTGGAGATCACAGCCAGCTCGCGGTGGGAGAACCGAGAGAGATCCTCACGCTACAGATGCAACAAAGCCACCCTTTATTTCACACGCACGTGCGCGACACGCAGCCGGGATAACAGACACGAGGCAAAATGGAGATTCGGTGCAAATCAGACTAAATTGGGTCAATCCTGTGCTGTGTGTTCTGACGTGTCTGGATCCGGTTCCCCTCGGACGACTTGTGCTCTGTTTTGACTCACAACAACAATAACAGCAGAAAACCTTTATAACATCATTATGGTTTCTGTTTATTAAACATCTCGGGGATCCTTGGTGCCGTTGGTGTAACTGTATCTAATAGATAACTGTATCTAATCGATTAGCTCGGTTTGGTCAACTCATCAGAGCACGTAGCTACACGCCTAACGTGACAGGCGCATGTACATGACAGACGCCCATAACAGATATGTGTCACAACCCTGACCGCAGGGTAAGGAAGCCTGTTGTGGAGAAGGAGCTCGGGTTTGTCCTCTTTTTACTGGCACCTGTGACAAGCAGGAAACCTGGACAAACAGTTCAGCCACAGAGCTTCGGGAAAAGAGCCAGAGATTTTAAACCCGGTCTCACTATACATAAATCAATCAATCAAAGCCCATGAAAATATTATGGTCTTACACTAACAATACCTAGACACACACAAGTCGTGGCCTAATGGTTAGAGAGTTTGACTCCTAACCCTAAGGTTGTGGGTTCGAGTCTCGGGCCGGCAATACCACGACTGAGGTGCCCTTGAGCAAGGCACCGAACCCCCCCAACTGCTCCCTGGGCGCCGCAGCATAAATGGCTGCCCACTGCTTTGGGTGTGTGTTCATGGTGTGTGTGTGCACTGCTGTGTGTGTGTTCACTGCTGTGTGTGTTCACTGCTGTGTGTGTGTTCACGGTGTGTGTGTGTGTGTGTGTTCACTGCTGTGTGTGTGTTCACTGCTGTGTGTGTGTTCTCTGCTGTGTGTGTGCACTTTGGATGGGTTAAATGCAGAGAACAAATTCTGAGTATGGGTCACTATACTTAGCTGTATGTCACACACACACACACACACACACACACACACACACACACACACACACACACACCAGTCTTCTAATAAACCTTTGAATCTTATATGAATCCAGTCATAATGCCACAGACATCATACTAAGTCAACAATCTGAAAATGTCGGGGGGAAAAACTACTTCACACAATTTGTCTTTGACCTAAAACATGGTGCTTGGTCCAGGTGATTGCGAACGATTGCGAAATTCGGTTCTCTGAAGTCGCGTCGGAACGCTTTTACTCCTGGAAAGAAATGACACTGTATGTAAGTTCGAAACCTGATCACAGAGTCACTGGTTAGCTAATGCGATTCGTATGGAGACCTGGAAAGGTCATTAAAAAGTTCTTCTTTCTTGGACACAATTTAGTGGTTAGGGGATTAACAGAAAATCAGAATCAGGAAATCCAAATGAAAAAAAAAAGTAAGCTGATGTACTCACGCTCCGTTTACAAACTCCTCGCTTCAGATCACATTTAACAAGGACTCGCAACAGAAATTACACAAGCTAATCATTTAATCTTGTTCATGTTGGATGAGTTGCTCTTGAGCGGGTTTGTGCTTATGGAGTTTGTTGTCATGGGAACTGATCTGAGAACAGCTTTAAAGAATCTGATTAACTCCAAATCAAACGGATAAATCGCTGTCAAATCAACAGCAATCCAATTGATTAAAAAAAAAATGATGAAACGACAGGCCAGCTTTCCGAGGCAGTATTTTTCTGTAATACCACATTAAATATATTTGTGCAATTTCTGCAGTCTCTTAAAATTACTATTCATCGCACTGTGGGGAAGTCGTGGCCTAATGTCGTGGCTAGTTTCACTCCTAAACCTAAGGTTGTGGGTTCGAGTCTCGGGCCGGCAATATCACGACTGAGGTGCCCTTGAGCAAGGCACCGAAAGCCCCCGACTGCTCCCCGGGCGCCGCAGCATACAGTAAATGGCTGCCCACTGCTCTGGGTGTGTGTTCACGGTGTGTGTGTGTGTTCACTACTGTGTGTGTGTGCACTTTGGATGGGTTAAATGCAGAGAACGAATTCTGAGTATGTGTCACCGTACTTAGCCGTACGTCACGTCACTTTGTATAAGATGACATTTGGCAGACGCCCTTTTTCACAAGCACATTTTATCTAACTTTATGTGGGACTCAAACTTGCAACCTTCTGATAGGTAATCTAACAGCTTAACCACTAGGCTCCTAAACTCACTAAAAAATGTGAAAATAACAAAGAATTCTTTTTGACTGATGAGGAAACGCACAGCAACACGGTGAGCTTCGGTTCATGTTCAGAGATTACATGAGGTTTTCACACGCTGCTCGGTTTTTGATTGGGTGTCTGGTGCTGAGCCGTGATGTTCTAACAGCACATGGTTTCATACTGTACACGTTTAGCACCATGGTGTGGAGTTAACACTGTAAAAGTTTCAGAGCAGAGTTTTATAACACGTGCTTCATGACCCTGTTTCTACGTTACACATCCAAAAGTGTTCCTCTACCCCGGGGGTAAAAGTGGGGTTTAGAGCAACGTGAAAATCTCTAATGAACATGAGTGACTGAATCATGAGGTCTGAGGAAGACTTTTAAAACTAAAGGTCCTATGAGACAAAGTCTTCCGTTACATTTTAGTGTCATTAGATTTAACCCCAAAGAAATAAAGACATTGAACAGGTTTCATATAAAGGATTAAATTTGAAGACAGAAAATTCTGAGCCTGGCTGTTTGTCACTACACCTTTTCCCTGCTTTGGTTTGCTTTATCACACCCTTGTGCTCTAATGATTTGTGAGCATAATCCTGGCACCGATCCTGGCACCGATCCTGGCGTTACAGAGCGTCTCTGCTCAGGGAGGAACCGCAGTAATCATCTGTCTTTCCTCTAAACGCCTCCCTGGCATGCAGGAAAACTCCTCTCAGTTTAGAGGAACATCCAAACACCTGAAGAGCAGTGCCACTGTGTGAGTGTGTGAGTGTGTGTGCACCATAACAAGGCCTTGTTTGTTGACGGACCTTTCGCACACACACTACGATGGTGTTATTCAGAATCGTGTGTTTCACAAACACATAACTGGCTTGCTGTGGTGTGATCAGGTTTTATTTAACACTGCGGTGATCATGAAGAACGAGACATCAGACTCAAATCACTGTCCTTACTGTGTGTTGCAAAGGATTAAACTGGGGAGTTTGTGTTTTTTTATTTATTACGTAAGCGTTTGATTTCAACGTGAAGAAGGATCCAATGGTAATTTTCATTTTTTTTTAAATCTTGATGATAATCCATATGAAATCTGAAATCTTCTAACTGTGAGCTAACTTAACTAGCTACAGAACACTGCGAGTCAGTGTGTGAGTGAGAGTGTGTGTGTGCCCTGCGATGGGTTGGCACTCCGTCCAGGGTGTATCCTGCCTTGATGCCCGATGACGCCTGAGATAGGCACAGGCTCCCCGTGACCCGAGGTAGTTCGGATAAGCGGTAGGAGATGAAAGAATGAATGTCTCTATACAAATGGGATTTTGTAAGTGACAGGATAATAAGATGAAACCATGATTAGATATTTAGGGGAAGTGACTGCAGGTAGGAATTAAAGTTATGAGTGGGGAACTGAATAAAAGCCGGACCACGTGCGCTACAGGACTGGTCCGGGGAATCGCTTGGATCTGCCGTTCCTGATTAAAATCGGATGGGTTAAGACCTCAGTTCGAATGTTGCGCTTTAGATCAGAGAGTTTATAAAAGTGTTCCTCCATCAGTGGCTCTCAGGTGGCACTCACACTGGGGCTTGACATCCAGAGCCTCCTGCTCGTGCTGTTGAAGTGCTAACGGTCAGGAGGCGTCTGGCAGTGTGAAAGGGAATCTGTACGTGTGGCAGCAGCAGGTATGCGAGTGACTCATGTTCCCATAGAAAAAAACACATTCTTCTCCGTCCGTCCTGCGCTCGGCTCGGTGCGAAAGATCCCTCAGGGTTTCATTCCTCCGTCCTGCTCCAGGGTTTGGCCCTGAGCCGGGGCATTTCCTTGAGGCTTCCTGCCCCGGTTCGGGCTGCTGCTCCCTGTGCCGGCTGCCTCCTGTCATCCCTGAGTTTTTCCGTCTTTCCTGTCCTTCCCTGATGGTTCCCCCCACTGGGACACGGGTTCCTCTTCAGTGGTGGCTCGGTGTGTGTGTGTGTGTGTGTGTGTGTGTGCCTCCCCTTGACCATCCCTCATCCTGGAGGGAAGCCACCAGCAATAAATTCCATCTTCACACCCATTTTGATAAATAGACCTTCACCTCTGAGTGATAAAAATATCACTTTGCAGTGTTGTATTTTCTTGCCCAAAGCCCGAAGTGTACGACAAAAATACCTTCACTTCCAAATCTTTCTGTGATTAAGCTTAATAGAAGAATCTTCTTACAATGTCTTGGCATGTTTCTATTCACTTCTTTACAGTGTTAGTGATGTAATGAAAGTCAATCAGAATCACGTTGTATTTCTGTACACGCACAAATCTCGCGATTAAACGCTATAACATTTAACATGATTAGACGTGTACAGGTTTAATCAGAAATTTTAAATGAAGCTTACAGCTCCAGAATAACAGCGTGTTTAATACTAAGAGGAGGAGGGGCTTATATGAGGCGGGGCTTGTGGGAGGAGGGGATTTCAGACAGCTGAAAAAAGCACACTAGCTTTTGGTTTTCGGTGATGATAAAGACATCACAAAGTTTCAGCGTTCAGCTCCGTGGTAAAGACCTGCTAATGTTTATAGATGACAGAAAGACCCACTGTTAGTGCTGTGAACGGAACTGGGTTGTTTTTTTTCGACCAATCCCACCCTGCCCTGAGGATTTCTGACCGATTCTACTTGCTTGCCAAAGAATTCTGGCCAATTCAAGGAATATTGTCCGACCTCACATGCTTCTTAAAGAATTCCAGTGAATCCTTTCACCTTTAAAAGGAATCCTGACCAATCCTATTTGCTCACCAGAGGGTTATGAACAACCCTGGCCAAGGAATTCTGACTAATCCTAACCTCTCTTGAGGACTTTTGTCCAATCCAACTTGCTTGCCAAGAAATTCTGGCTAATCCCATCGCTCCTGGAGGAACACTGACTGATCTCACCTGCTTCTGAAGGAATTCTGGTGAAACCTCTAACTTCTCAGGAATTCCAACCAACTCCATCTACTCCTAAAGGAATTCTGACCAATCCTGTCCACTCCCAAATGAATACTCGAACAGTAAACCCCAATCCCACCTTCTTCCCCAGTGCTCCTTGCTCAGAGCGATCACACCCGTACAGGAATTCAGACCAATCCCACCTACTCCTGCACTTATTATTTTGTTTGCACATGCTTGCGATATTTTCCAACAAACTACCTCGGTTCTGGTTTCCTGAATATTAACATGGCAGAAATTTGTCTGAACATTTCCTAAGGAAAGCTCGTTATATAAAACTGACGTATCAACACGGCTCCGGCGATGGCTCTGTCGCGGCCTGGGGATTTCTGTTTTGGTTCTTCCCCTGAAACCTTTGACACACGTGTGCTCGAGACGTGCTCATGTCTCTCGCATAGAACTCCAAAGCTTTAAACGGAGTGAGTCAGAGGCCGAGGTCATTAGGTGATCTGTCTGGAGTTATGTGTAGTTACTTCACTCGGGGTTTAGCAAACTACGACGGAAAACACAGCTAACTGCCAAGTGGTTGCAAATGGAAAGTCACACACAGAGCCACACACACACACACACACACACACACACACCTGAACACACATTGATCAAAGTGATGACGAATGAGTATCATATTATCTTTTACTGAGGTAGTCTATAAAACCTCGACATGTTCTGTCAGTGTAAATCCAGATTCAGTTTATTAGAAGCACATGTTGGGTTCATATATATGAACGTATATATATATAGAAATAACCACAGACACAATATACACAGCCTGTACTCACTGTGTGTGTGTGTGTGTGTGTGTGTATGTGTGTATCATATTTAATTCCCCACCGTTCCCTAATCCATGACATTGCCTGGTGTTGTGCCGATCTGTAAGTCTGGCACGGCGAGACCGAGCTGCTATCTGCCATCCTGACATCCTAAATTCCCTTCAAATCACAGCCCGGGCATCGTACATGGTGGGAAAAAAATGTGTTTTACATTTGGCCTTTTTGGGAGAGTCGGCTCAAATGACTGCTGTGGAGAAGCATGTCAGCATGTCAGGCAGAGAGAAAGGACCTACCCTGGAGTTATGGTGTGATCGCAATCTTCTTGCCCGCACTCAGTTACGCTCCTGCACCGTGTCCGGGTGGCTCAGGGTTTAAACCCCGACTCGGGCAGCGTTATTGTGTGATCAGATGAAATCGGCTCTGATTTCACCGTTTTATTATTCCTCGTTTTCAGCTGCTTGATAAATAAGCGTCAACAACTGTAATGTTTTTGTGGTGTTTTTAAAAGGTTTAGGGGTTTAAAGTGACATCAATTTGCTCTTATTTAACACAAATATCTCAGACTTCCTCCTGAAGAAGTGGAACAAAACCATAACACCCACATGAACATTTCCCTGTGTGATTATAAACCCTGTGTAAAGGGAATCCTGGGTTCTGTAGGTTGAGGTTTGATACTGAATCCTGGCTCTTCATCATCTGACCTTCTTTCTAATTCTAAACTATCTTCTAATTTGCATATTTGCAGAATCAACAATCCTGATTGGATAAATTCACTTTCATCAGTGAGGAAGAAAGTTCCGGTCTGTGTTTCTTTACCCAAACAAGTTCTGTTATCTTTCTCATCTTTTTTGCTATTTTGAAGTTTGTCTAGTCGTCGGCCAGCTCATTTTTCCTCGTGCCGTATTTCCGTCTATTTGATTTTATGACTCGAAGTGATAGTAGTTCTGAGACTGTAGAATTTCAGCATGTTCTGTATATACGTTTGTTGTTGCTATTATACATTACATTTTAAAGAAAAAATATTCCTGGACTTGTTAACTAAACATCTTTGGAAAGGAAAACCCTTAAATAATCTATTTAGGATGATAAGGGCAACGTTTTCTCTGTAAAGATGCACAATTTTTTTTTGTCTGAAACAGATACGTGAAAAGTGATTGTCTTGTACTTTCCATCATTTCCATATCCTGTATAAATGCATTTTGTGTGCTCAGGCATTCAGTCTTACAGTCTAAAACACAATTCTGTCATTTCTCCCGTTACCTTACCTGCGTTCCTGAGAAAGCGGCCTGCGTAATCTGTGACGACTCTGGTGTTAGGATCGTAGAATCCGTCTCCACAGTCATAGAAGCCGTCAGGGATGACGGGAGGAGGGTCTGCGTTAGTCAACTGAGATTCTCCTTTATAACAAAAAAAAAGAGCAGCAGTTTATCAAGAGCAACTTTGTGTAGAATAGAAGTGCGTTCCTTATCACAAAGTGTATGGACTGCACAGACCTACACCACATACACACAATTCTAATATACATCTATCAACTTGTTTACATGCTGCTTACATTCATCAAACTGTTTACATGCTGTTTTGCACCCTTTTTTACGTTTTTGCTCTTTGCACACAGTCTAACATTTCAGTTGTTTTGCTCATACTGTACAATATTTCAGTTGTTGCTTCTTATACACTATCTCAGGGACCTGCTGCTAAGAAACTGTGTTCATTCGAGCATTACTGCACACAATATTGTCTGAACTTACAGTATTTGCATACAGTATTTACATACAGTATTGACACCGGTCGGTCGGCGCTGTTTTTTGTTTACTGTCTTTTGTGTATTGTCTTTTTTGTATTTTGTGCACTGTCTTGTCTGCCTTGTCCTGCACTGTCTTGTCTGTCTTGTCCTGCACTGTCTTGTCTGTCTTGTCCTGCACTGTCTTGTCTGTCTTGTCCTGCACTGTCTTGTCTGCCTTGTCCTGCACTGTCTTGTCTGCCTTGTCCTGCACTGTCTTGTCTGCCTTGTCCTGCACTGTCTTGTCCTGCACTGTCTTGTCCTGCACTGTCTTGTCTGTCTTGTCCTGCACTGTCTTGTCTGTCTTGTCCTGCACTGTCTTGTCTGTCTTGTCCTGCACTGTTTGCACCAGGTTGCACAATTGCACTTTATGTATCTAGAACTAACTTACTAAGTCCTTATAGCTCTGTCTTTGTTTTATGTAACACCCTGATCCTGGAGAAGCGTTGTCTCACTTCACTGTGTACTGCAACAGCTATATATGGTTGTAACGACAATAAAAGCTTCTTGACTTGACTTGAACAGTGAGTGACTCACCTGCAGGTTTGATTCCATAACATCTCTCAGTGTAGAAACGTCGATCATAACCGTCACAGTAATCCCAGTCTGTCTCTTCATACTCCAGTCCATCAGAGAACGTGTACTGACCCTGTAAGCGCATCATCCAGCATTTAGTACACGATCACACTTTATACTAAAGTTCTGCATCCTGATCGGTGCATGAATCGTTGAATTCGGCGTATCGTCGATTCGTTCATCTACGTGTCCTGATTCGACACAGGAAGGAACGTTAACGAGCAAATTAACAGGTTAACTGAATCAGGAGTGTGTGTGAAGGAAGCTGTTAAAAAAAAGACATTTAAATCTAGTTTATGACGTGTTTAACAAGTCGGACTCGATGTTACTGTGTTATACAGGTGATAAAAACACGTGTGAACCTGTTTGCAGATCCCTTTTTCCCAGATTCCATCATATTTCCCTCCATTAACAAAGTACAAGACTCCTTTTCCATGAAACATGCCGTCCATCATCTCTCCTTCATATCTGGTGTGTGTGGGCAGTGTGTACTCTCCTCTACCCTCCATCCTAAAACAGACGACACAATAAAATTAGTATTTATTTTTATATCAATTAAAGAAATCATTTGAACCCAATAATAACCAAAGCACTGAGGACTCGAGTCCTGTAATAAACCACAACATGACGTTTCCTGTTTCACTTTATTTAAACGTATAAACGTGTAAAAGTTTTATCTTTTATTAATTCGTATAAAAACACGTTTTAACTACTTTACCTGCCATTTTTATAACTTCCATTGTAACTGCTGCCTGTGAACTCCATGACGTCGATGCAAAAGTGTTGACGTTTCCATGGAAACATCCGACCCATCAGGAGAGGTCGCGTGATATCTGCGTCATATCAAGAAGCTTGCACATGCGCACAGTACTGACCTTCCATTGAGTCCCAGCTGTCCTCCTGCAGCGGAGTTTTTTTCCCCACCTGTATTTAGACAACATACGCTAGTAGTTCACGCGCACACGAAGGCTTCGTACGATTGGCTGACTCTTTGTTACTGTAACCTTTTAGCCAATCATAAAGAAGGAGGCGGGACATGTTGACTAAAACGGGTGGGAGTTTGAGATAGAGCGCTGACCGGGACGTTAATAAGCGGCTAGCAGCGAGTGTGCTGTGTTAGCCTTATTTTTATTGTTTTTGGCGTGTTTGTAATTCAGAATCATGCCCGTTCAGGTTGACATTCCGACGTTGTCGGAACTGAGCGTCGAAGAGGTATGTTTATAAAGGCTGAAACCATCTTTAGGTCAAACGTCATAGCTAACTGCTAGTTAGCTAACTGCTTGCTAGCCTGTTTATGTCCAATATAATCTAATATATGACCGTATATTTAATAATTTACTTAACATGTGCTAAATATTTACTAATTACATCATTACTAAATATCCATAAAGCGGAGAATGAGGAGAAAATGAGGCGATGAGGAGAAAACATAACAAAAACCTAGTGAAAATACACAGCCCAAGAATTCTTAAATTCAATATGCAAATGAGGCGATGAATATTTAAAAAAAAAACGCTATATTTTGCACAATATAATGACTACTAATGCGTCTCTGATTCTTTACTGTATTATATTATACAGAAGGTGTTTATTATTAGTTTTCTATACCAGCAGCCATGACAAGTGCTTGAGTTGTGTTTGGTTCACTTTGTGCGGTGAATAGACTCGGAGTCGTGTGAGTCGAATCACTTTCTCACTAGAGTTCGTGAGGGTGATTACTGTGTTCCCACGTGACTGAGAACATACCAGGGTTCTGTTCACATGAAACACGAGGAGAAAATATAACATAACCTAGTGAAAGTACACAGCCCAAGAATGATTGAATTCAATATGCAAATGAGGCGATGAATATTAAAAAATGCTATAATTTGCACAATATAATGACTACTAATGCGTCTTTGATTCTTTACTGCAGCGCTTTAATTGGTCAGAAGGTTTATTATTAGTTTTCTATACCAGCAGCTATGACAGAAGTGCTTGAGTTGTGTTTGGTTCAACTTTGTGCAGCGAATAGACTCAGAGTTGTGTTTGGGTCACTTTGTGTGGTGAATAGACTCAGAGTCGTGTTTGGGTCACTTTGTGCAGTGAATAGACTCGGAGTCGTGTTTGGTTCAAGTTTGTGCGGCGAATAGACTCGGAGTCGTGTTTGGTTCAAGTTTGTGCGGCGAATAGACTCGGAGTCGTGTTTGGGTCACTTTGTGCGGTGAATAGACTCGGAGTCGTGTTTGGGTCACTTTGTGCGGCGAATAGACTCGGAGTCGTGTTTGGGTCACTTTGTGTGGCGAATAGACTCGGAGTCGTTTGGTTCAAGTTTGTGCGGCGAATAGACTCGGAGTCAAATCACTTTCTTGCTAGAGTTCACTTGGAAGCAGACAGACGTGAGGGTGATTACTGTGTTCCCACATGACTGAGAACACACCAGGGTTCTGTTCACATGCATTAACCTCCCTGTGAATTTGTGTTTTTTTTATTTGTTTAATGTTTTTAAAGGTAAACGTCTCGTCGGCCGTCCTGAAGGCTGCTGCACATCACTACGGCTCACAGTGCGACAAACCCAACAAGGAGTTCATGCTGTGCAGGTGGGAGGAGAAGGACCCTAGGAAGTGTCTGAACGAAGGGAGGAAAGTCAACGAGTGCGCAGTTAATTTCTTCAGGTACTTCCACTCTCACTACACATTATGTAGCTCGTGAATCAAAGCCATAAGATCTCAGGGCCACTTTGTGTCTCAGTTGGAGCTGTACGCATCACATCGTCTGTTGTGGCTTTTAAAACTTGCGTAAAGCTTTCATCTGGTCAGCAGAACCATTGGGTTGCTTTTTTTTTCTCAGAAATATAATATGTTCTTTCAGGTTTTTCCCCAAACAGCTGTATTTAAGCACGGAATCGTACGAGTCCTAATCCCACTATTAATAAAAAAACAAAGAAAAAAAATTGTATTTTATTATATATTCTTTTCCAGCATCCTGTACAAACAAATAGCTAAACTATTAAATAAATTAAAAAAAATTCTAAAATGCAAAAAAAGGAAAAATAGAAATAATTTGTACATATTTATGAAAACAAACAAATAAGCAAAAAATGCACATTACAAAATATTTTGTATAAAAAAATATATTTAATTGTTTTGATACGTCTGTTTTGTGACATTTTGTGATTTACAAAGTTGAATTAAAGATAGATTAATGGATTGATTTTCTTTTTTTGCTTTCTTTTTAATAATCACTTTATCCTGTATTATATATCTGATTATCAGCACCATTCTTTAGAACCGATAGAATTCATTAACGGTCATTGAAAAAGAAAGTGATTGGTTGATTTTGTCACACACCAGAGTTCTTGTTTCGTTGTTGTAGATATAAAGAGAAAGAAAGTTTCTGTTGTAAAGGGAATTAAAAGTTGGCATGTTTAACACTGTGACATTAACACGACGTGTGACTAAATCCTGTAATTAGGTGTGTGTGTGTGTGTGTGTGTGTGTGTGTGTGTGTCCTGAGAGGAGCACAGAGCTTTGCCCCCTGCTCCATTGTGTAGGAAGCGGTCTGCTTCGTCTCAGTCTGCCTAATGGCAGGCGCTCGGCTCTAATAACACAGCGACGCCTCTGCGCTGTGACTGGTGTCTGTCATTAAAACACAAAACAGCTTTTTTCGGGGGGAAGCGTACAGATCTAACCGCTGGCTGAGGAGGGTGGAATAAACCATTCTGTCCGCAGTGTAAACAAGCAGGACTGAGCGCAAACAGAGCGGAAAGGAACCTGCGTGAGAGGGGGAAAAAGAGCCATGGATCAAATTATTAACTGGCGGAAGATCAAAACCAAATCCGGTTAATCTGCAGCTAAAGTAGTTCTCAGTGGGTTTAGCAGTCATAGACATGGAAAAGAGTACGAGGCTGTAATCCCAGTATCTTCCCCGTTCACACTCCTGGTTGTTTTATCCCATCCTCATTGGCTGGGAACTAATCTGGAAGCCTTCCCCTTTTTCTTCTTCTTTGCAAAACATTTGGTTCTTGTGTACGGGTCCAACGCAAAAATGCACAGTTCTGTGAGTCTGGATTCAGGGGCATGTAAAATAAAACTGGATCTGTTATTGATTTGGAAAAATCCTCTGCTCTTACTGAAACCTTGCAAAAAAGATTTATTCTGCTCGTGAAACAGCTAAATAAACATCTTTAGAACGAGCGTACCTGCCGAGAAAATAACCGACGCCGATAAAGGGTGTCTGTTTGGGATGTATAGAGTTAACGTAGACGATGTTCTCAATGTTAATGCAGATGTTCTCTTCAACACACGTGTTTGTGCAGGCAGATCAAGGGGAACTGTGCCGAGTCGTTCACCGAGTACTGGACCTGTCTGGACTACACAAACCTGACCGAGCTCCGTCACTGCCGCAAGCAGCAGAAAGAGTTCGATAACTGTGTGTTGGAGAAGCTGGGTTGGGAGAGACCAGAACTGGGAGACCTGTCCAAGGTCACACACACACACACTACACATTCGTTACATACAGTATCTGTCCATAATAATACTAACAACGAATTAAATTCCTACTTGTGGTTAGGGTTGGGAACTGAGAACCGGTTCTTATTCAGAACCGCTTCTGTTTTTTAACAGGAACCGCACGGAATTTTTTAGTTTTGGTTCCAAACGCGGTTCCGATGCGATGACGGGCAAAGCGCTGGGAGCGGTCACTTTAAATAGCCATGTCTTACCTCATGAATATTAATTGTTTTACAGTCACGCAACCAAATTAACGCAGCTTACCACATAAATCAGTCACTCGCGCTGCTGTGCTGAGGTACACTTTGTGTTAGACATTATACATTAGACATTGCTTCCTTTGTGTTTTTTTATGTCTAAAAAAAAAAGTCTAAAGTGTGGATTCATTTCCAAAGCTACAACAAGGAAGCAAATCTACCCCATCATAAAAAAACAACACAAACACATTTTCCAAAAATAAATGTTGTAGTACAACACTCAGGACATCAGTGATGTGTGAGCTGGTGACAGTACAGTGTGTTACAGTAAAGTTATTGACTGTTTTTTGTTTTCGCTTTTCGGGTTTTGCACTTTGCAGACGGTCCCTTGGAATCTCTCTTAGGTGTTCGCACATAGAGACTTATGTATTTTGTCCACAGTGGAGGAAAGCTGATATTGAGGAAACTTTGGTTGTAGCTGCGTTGTAGCTGCCTCTCTACATTACTACGATAAAAAAGAGGCATTATTTGTGTAATAAGAGTGTTTAGGTCAGGAGTTATTGACTCAGGAAACTCGAATCTGTGAATATGGAGCCAACTTTACTTAAGTCCCTCTGAGAGGGTTTTCTCCACAGCTGGAGATACAATAAGCCAGGAAAGGTCTCGTCTTCTCCCAGAGAAAGCAGACGTTAATTTTTCTTGCTAAGTTGTAATTCTGGATGTTAAATTTGATGTTGGATTTATTTAAATTTAAATTGATACAAATTGAAATGCTCTGTTTAAAATATTTAAAGAGTGATTAATAAACACAAATGGAATTGTTTAAGTATTGTTCATTATTTCTTTTATTATGGAATTGGAATCAGAACCGGGAATCTTAAGGCAGAACCGGAATCGGAACCGGAAAATTACTATTGATACCCAACCCTACTTGTGGTGGAATAAGTTGGTTGTAAAAAGAAGTGTGTGTGTGTGTGTGTGTTAACTTCAGAACGTTAATCTCTGGATCTCTTTCCCGAGCACAAGTCCACATGTTTCCCACTGGTTAACATTTTTAACTGCCCCAGTTTGACCTGTTGGTAATTACAGAGATAAACTGAAGTCTTTCTGGGTTAAAGTTAACTTTAAACACGATGCTGTGTCACGTGCTGTTTCAGGTAAAAGAATCAACAGTGATTGGTGTGGTTACAGTTTTACTGTTACACAAAGCTCTGACACTGGAGACTCCTTCCAGAAATGTGTCTAGACATCTATCATTCCTAGAGACTATCTAAACTGAAATATAAGATGTTTGAGCCCCAGGTTAGGACTCATGCCTGTGTCTCTCTTATGTCAGGTGACTAAGGTGGCGACTTCCCGGCCCCTCCCCGAGAACCCGTACCACTCGAGACCGAGACCCGAGCCCAACCCTGTGATGGATGCCCCACTGGAGCCGGCCAAGCACGGCAGCCGCCTGTTTTTCTGGAGCTGGTGAAGAGAGGTTTCATTTTCCCCGCTGAAGCCCCCATCGCTCCTCACAGACATTTCCAGACCAAGACAGATGGACAGGAGCTGAACAGCTTCTTCACCCACAGCACTGCTCTGCTATCCTACATGTAAAGGTGTATTAAATAAACACAGTTATTCATGTGTTGTGGATTAAATAAGTTTCATTCAACCTGAGCTTGTGCTTTTATTGTCTCATCATCCACACAAACGGACTTTACTCTGGATCACTGGGAGTGTTTCATTATTTATCAGAATATTAATAGATTTCAGCATTCATTCATATTTTTGTACATTTATACAACGGAGGGTTAAGGGCCTTGTTCAGGGGCCCAGCAATGGCACCTCAGTGGCTCTGGGATTTGAACTCACAACCACTAGTTCAACAGCTTAATCACTGAGATGACGCATTGTTTCATAATTTTTTTTTTTTTTATGGCATTATTAATGCATATTTTTGTTTTTAGAATTGACTTTGTGAATAGAGCTGTTTATTTCTATAAATGAATTTAGAATGAATGATATTAATATACACTGTATAGATAATATTCTATTAATGTTTTTGCATTAATTAATTAATTTTTATAAATACATTTTTAACTATTAATCGATATAAAAAATACTTTTAATCTGCAGTTTTTAAACAAATAATTCTTTATTGTTAAGTGTTTTTGTTTAAACAAGTTAAAAGCGATCCTCTAAAGTTAAAAATGAAACTAAAATTAAGCTAAATTAAATTAAGCTAAACTCTAAATTCAAGATCCTAACTAACAGGCATTAAACATTCATAGTGCATTTATAATCAACATTAATCATGTAATTCTGGTGAGTTTAGAACATCTGGCAGTGAAAAGAACTGTGTTGTTATTATCAGTGTGGACTGAAGGTGTTCACAGACCTGCTGAGATCTGGACTCTGATTGGTCAGAAGGTGTTGATTAATTCTCTCTGACAGTAGCACAGGTTTTATATTAATGTACTTGTTCTAATACATTATCGTTGCTATAGCAACAGCTCGTTCTGCGTGACTCCACATAAACATAAAACTGAAATCGTTAATATTTTGTAATGAGATGTTTATGTAAGGGGTCACGGTGGCTTAGTGGTTAGCACGTTCGCCTCACACCAGGGTTGGGGGTTCGATTCCTGCCTCCACCTTGTGTGTGTGGAGTTTGCATGTTCTCCCCGTGCCTCGGGGGTTTCCTCTGGGTACTCCGGTTTCCTCCCCCGGTCCAAAGACATGCATGGTAGGTTGATTGGCATCTCTGGAAAATTGTCCGTAGTGTGTGAGTGCATGAGTGAATGAGAGTGTGTGTGCCCTGCGATGGGTTGGCACTCCGTCCAGGGTGTATCCTGCCTTGATGCCCAATGACGCCTGAGATAGGCACAGGCTCCCCGTGACCCGAGGTAGTTCAGATAAGTGGTAGTAGTTGAATGAATGTTTATGTAACACAGATGGAAGGAGTCTCCAGTGTCAGTGCTGTGGATCTGTCAGAGGTAAAGCTTTCCAACATCTTCCTTATTCCTCCGTAACTTAAAGAGAGACAGGTGAATGAACGAGCTTCTAGCTGCTATAACATTAACGAGGAACGAACAGAAACAGGAAGTAAATCCTTTAGATGAATTCTAAAGCAAATGAACTCTAAACCGAATTAATAGATGTCGTGTCATTGTTTAATAAACCAATAATCATTCGAAAATTGTGGAATTGTAAAATAAACAAAACGATTGTGAGCGTTATTAATGTAAAGAAAAACCTTATTTCTCAGAATCAGATGTTTTTTTTGGCAGATTAAAAAAATTGAAATTGAATTATTTATATCACTGCTTTCTATTATCAAATGTGTTTTTAGAGGCTGTGATATACACATGCTAATTAAAATCAATAATAAATATATTTTTTTTAAAAAACTATTGAGAACTTTTCTGTTTTAATTGTGTGCTTTTTTTTTAAAGGATGGCTCATAATATATTTTTTTTTTTATATCACAAGATATACAATTAACTTTTAAAGCTGCAAAGAACAGAGCAAAGAATATTTTGGGGAAAGTGATAACGCTGTTCTGTCTGTAGGAAACAATGGAGTTAAGAATCACTACAATTAAACAGACACACTGAGAAGCTCAAGAACAAAAGACATAATAAGGCTTTCTAAGGCTTTATAAAATTATAGTGTGTGTGTGTGTGTGTGTGTGTGTGTGTGTGTGTGTGTGTGTTATTTTCAGAGAATACACCGATTCATTCGGCCCCTTATACTCCATTGTGCCTCTGGAGTAAATGGCTCTATTCAGCTACAAATCAAGTGCAAATTTCCCTCTTCTCCAATCTCTGAGTGTGTGTGTGTGTGCGTGTGTGTGAGTGTAAAACCAGACTGAGGCTGTGTAATGTCAGGGACCTCGAGGTTGGAGGTTCGGTCCCTTTGGGCAGAGGCCAATTTCCTCCAGCACTCGGCTCTGACTTCCTGTTTCAAGCTCGGCAGCAGGAGCGTCTGTGCAACACAACTCCAGTTCAAAGCTGGAGAGCAGGAGAGCAGATCTGTAGTGCCCTTCTGTTCAACTGCACCTCTCCAGACCACCTCGGGTCAACCGACCCCACAGGCAACGCGGGGCTCGGCCCAATATAAATAAAACTAATGGGCAAAGCTCTGTTTTTCACCACTCTTGATTAATATATAGAAAATAGGCAAAGACCTTTCAGGCTTTTTTTAAAGCAGGTTGCGGTGGGTCGAATTTCAGTGTTAATAGAGATTCAGGGATTCTCCAGCAGCTCGAGAAGGTGAATTAAGAGTATAGCAAAAGATCTTATCATACATACTTGTGTTTATTTTGAAGAAGATTATAATCTGAAAGTAATTTCTGTGTGTGTGTGTGTGTGTGTGTGTGTGTGTGTGTGTGTGAGCAAGTAGCTTTTGGCTCAATGTCACCCAAGCGTACTACATCTGGTCATCTGTATGTTTACAAAAATGTTTAATGAAGCACAGTCATTTGTTGTTTCAAACCATTTTTCTTACCATTAGACGACTTTTGATCCAAAATACACTCTCCATCCCTAAACTCAACCAGATCTCTCTGCTTGTTACCAGAAATGTATTTTCTCTTATTTAATAATATTTGATAAATTCATCCAAATCTATCTTCTGCTCAGATCTGCTGCACATCTGTCTCAGATTCTGCACCAATGGATGACTCCATGTTGACAAAACATTCTCAAAACCGTATTTTTGTCCTTGCTTCAGCATCCGATCTCACCTGGATGCTGGAGATTTGTAGCTCAGAGCTGTTGAACATCCTGTGAACACTCAGTACTTAACACCGTTAGTCTTTACTCACACACACCTCTACTATCTCAATAGTCTTGAGGTTTCTCCCTCGTGTGACCAAACTTGCGATTAAATCCACGAGGACGAACGACTGAAGCCGTAACGCTATATATAGATGTCCAGGGAAAGTCATAAGAAATCTGAAACGTACACCATGATGCTGTTCTTCCTTTAGTTTAGTTATGTTACATTGCCTTTATTGTTCGAAGGTATTGTTTTTTCCACAGGTATCACCTTGCTCTGATCTGCTCTCCTGTTTATACAAGAAGCTTCTTGTGAAAATTCCTAGAGTTGTTTTTGACCCTGATGTGTGTCTCTGAAATCCCCCATACACACACACACACTACATTTCCCCGAATTCCCAAGGTGTGGTGCAGGCTAGCGGCTCGTGCAGGAAGCTGCTGACAGCTCTGGCTGTGACCTCGGCCACATTGTGACAGCACGGGTGGAGGTTTTTTTTTCTGGAGGCTGTGGGCAGGGCCTGAGGGCTCGTGGCTCAGACCCTAACACAGGAAAGTGGGGTCAGAGCAGGCTGACACTGCCCCAGCGCAGGAAGCCGAGTCTGGCAGCGGAAAGAAATACAATACAGTCTCAAAGCCTCGAAATGAAAACAGTGCTAAAATTCTGAAACCCACCACCTCATTTGCAGAGCTACACTGTCCATATACCTATTGTTTGCCATCATTATTGAGAGGTTTAAGAAAAATATTTGAACGCAAATCATCCCGTAGGCCAGCGCTCGCTCCTGCAGGTCGTGAGGTCATGAGTGCTGTGTGTTAAGAGACCTGAGTGCAGAAAGAGCGACATGTTTCTTGAAGGTTTCATCCTTGTGCTCCTCACTGCTGAAAAGAGAAACTGTGAGTGTTTACCTTCTGGCTTCCCTTATGCTCTGATCCACAGCTTCAAGAGGAGCTTTCATGTTTCCTTTTAAAACGTCCACTCATAAGAGAGACTTTGAACTTTCATGCAGGTCGAGCGCGGGACCCTAAACCGCCCAGATGGTTCTCCTCGCCTTGGAACAATGCGCCGAACGTTCTGGGATCCTGCAACGTCTGATCCATACCACATGCATAATGAAGCTTGCATTTTTAATGAGATTAGTGTCAGTGTTTGACAGAAAGGAATGACTGAATCCACACACACACAAACACACACACACACACACACACACAAACTAAACCACAGATTTCCAAGCAATCAGAAGAATCAAGTTATGTGTTCCTAATTTTCACAGATCCTGAAGTGTTTAAAAAAATAAAAAAATAAATTATATATATATATATATATATATATATATATATATATATATATATATATATATATATATATACAATATTATAAAAATAAAAAAGTGCTTTTGCATATGAAGCTAACTTACTAGCAATACTTGATATTAATAACTAGCTTGCTAACAGCTAATAATTTTACTCACACAAAAGGGTTAGTACATTGTTTGTTTATATGTGTGTGTGTGTGTGTGTGTGTGTGTGTGTGTGCATTTGTGTGGAAAAGCCCAATATTTTTATACATTAAAAAACATTTAATAAAATAAAATAATTAACACACACACACACACACACACACACACACACACACACACACACACACATATCCTAAATATACACACAGCCAAATTCGCTAGTAAGCTAAAAAACCCTTTTGTGTGAGTAAAATTATTAGCTGTTAGCAAGCTAGTTATTAATATCAAGTATTGCTAGTAAGTTAGCTGCCATTGCAATATTAAGCTTGACATAAGATTTAGTTATTAAAACTTCGCTAAGCAAACAAGCAAACAACAGGCTAACATTTATAATAAACATTAGTAGCCAGGTTTGTGAGCTAACAAGCTAGCAAGTATTAAACAGATTAGCCAAGTTTTCTAGCAGGCCAGCTAATGCTAGGCCAACTCTAATAAGGAGTCATTAAAAAACATCGCATATACGATCGTTAGCGCCATGCTAAGCTAATATGCCATTAGGTGTATTATTAAAACACATCATTACAAGCTTAGAGGCAGCATAGCAAGCTAGCTTATGTAAAAAAAAACTGTTATATGTTGTTAATAAAATGGTTTTCAACATTAGCAAGCTAGGGCAAGGACAAGCTTTGTTTTAGTTTAGAATTATAAATACAACTTCTCTAGCAAAGCAAGCTAGCTAATATTAGGCTAATTATCATACCAAGAGCTAGCTAGCAAATGGAAAATTGGTAAGAACTAAATTGAATTCAGATTGTATAACTGTTTGATTTAACCTTATGGAGATTTTAAATATATATACTTATGTACAAAGATTTTAGTTAGATGAATCTTTTATGAAAAGTTTAAGATGAAAGTTTATTTGTTACAGCATCATGGCTCCGGTGCAGAACTGAAGAAGAACCATTTTTTTTGCTGATCATCTACATCTGGGGTAAGTGGAAATTCACGGGACGACCTAAAATGATTTTAAAGCCACAAATTGTACAGTTCTACACTTATGGGAACATGATCACTGTTTTTCTTGTGCTGACCCTGTACTAGTGTCGTGTTTGTCCAGTTAAATCTACAGTAGCAATTCGTTTACAGTAATCACGGTTCAGTGATATGTTTTCGACTGTATTTCCAACATTTCTGCATTTTGATGGTTGACTTTGTGTAAGTTTATGGTTATATGACATTTTTGAGGAGTCACCAGCTTTGGGGTGTTAAATGTTGCCCATATTCCCTGAGTTTATGTTGTTCTGCTCCTCACAGTAGAGGGAATGATGAGCATCTGGCAGCTGACGGCTACTACAGTACACGTCCAGCTGTTTGCATTCCGTCGCAGCACGCGCCGTGTAAAGCTCTTTTGTGCTTGCGGAGGTGTGTGAAAGGTTCGCTGTGTGGCCGGTATGTTTTGGAGCGAAGTGTTAACGCCAGGACGTGGAGAGCAGCTCTCCGAAACACCTGAGTGACTCTGAGTGGTGTGATCTTAGCGCTCGCTGGGGAACGCGGTGCCGCACGTATGCGTAATGTGTCCAAGCTTGCAGAGTGTTTGTATTCTTTGGCTGCGGATCCAGAAAACGCTTTGTCCTACTTTTCAAATATCATTTGTAAAAATTGCAAAACTGAAGTTAAAAAAAAGAGAGTTTGCAGCGGCAGTCTGCACAGACCGCCGTGTGCTCGTGTGTTATGACATGAGCCGTCTAAACAGTGTGTGAGCGACCGTGGGGGTCGTCATGCCACTGAATACGCGCTGACGGATCCCCGGGCCTTAAAAACCACGCTAGCTCTGAGGTCATTTTGTAATATTAAAGACGTCGACGTAACGTTTACCGCAAACACAGTCCGTCAGGCCAGACGTGTTCGGTGCTCACAACGCTAATGTGACTAATCTTTTAAGTGTCCAGTTTTCTAAGCAAGCGAGCTAACATTCAACCAACTATCATATTTTGTTATTGACTACATTGCTTACAAGCTAGTTAAAATCATGGCTCTGGGTTTTTGTGGTTGATCTCAGAAGTTAGCTTAAAAATGAGTAGAAATGACTAACATTCTATAATGTGAGCTTATGATAATGTGGAGAATCTTCCTCTCCTTCAGCAGGTTTGGTTTATCGTTATTCTCGACTCGGCCAGAACTCGTCAACTTTCTTTCTTTGGTCGCTATGAAACGAATCAGCTTCCTATAACTGACGACCAGCGCAAATTGTTAACTGTAAAGCAGAAAAAATGATTGAGACAATCTAAGAAGGCTGCCTTTATAAACAATGTTGCAGTGTTGAGCTACATGGTCAACTTTAGTTACCTGGTTATAGATTAGACTGATAGACTTTTATTGCCTTCAGCACAGTTATCCTGAGACCATTTATTGCTCACGGTGTCACTGCTTTTTTATTTTTTTTGTCAATACATCCATATGTTTGTGGCTTGTTTATTTTCCTGAAGTTTTGGCGATGTGTTTTTTTGTCTTGCACGCAGCTCTAGCTGGAGGCCAACGCAGCCGATACGGCTGGCCAGGCCGGGGCTCGTGTCATGAAGCTCTCGGACTGTAGATCGACACGTAAACAAACAGAGGGAGTGATTGATTACTGGATCGAAGAAGTTGCAGTGAGTGACAGTTCCAGCTGCTGACAGCTGGAAGGGGGGATGCAGATGACAGAGAGAGCAGGGGTGTGGGTTTGAAAAGGAGGAAAGAGGCTGCACAGCCGGCTCTGTTTGTCTTGGCTCATACTCAGGCCTTCAGTATTCCTCCTGAGATACAGAGCAAAACACTATTTACACACTCGGCCTACAGTATTCGTGCGAGCTGCTAATCTTTTTCTCTGTCTTTTTTTTTTCTTTCTCTCACTTTATCTTTCCCTGTCTGTCTGTCTCAGAGGTAGTGTCTCATTTACATGGTGTTTGTTGAAATTTTAGCTCTGATGGATCACTTTAGCCTCGCGGAAAAGGCAGAAGGCCGAGCCGTGGCTCTGTGTGTAACCTTCCTCTCCGTCTCTCTACACCTCCTTTCCTCTTTCGTCTTTCCTTCCCTCCAAGGCATTCTTTCTTTCTAAGCATAATGATGTAAGCATGTGTTACCATTATGATTCTCATTTAAAATGAATGCATAGAAACGATAAAGTTGTACGTCACTGTTATCGTAGTTGAACCAAACAAAAGAATCACCGTTACAGAGATTCCGAAGTCAGTTTGGCCACGCCCATAAAACTCAGATTGTCCAGTAATGCAGCCCAGCTACTGCAGCATAAATGACAGCACTATCACAAGCCTACGAGTGCTCTGACTTTCAGACGTTTGGTTGTTACACACAGTGAGTTCTCTATCATCTCTCTAGCCGAGTCTCTCGCTTTCAGCTCTCTTGTGTGTAAGTTTTGGATGGAAGATCACATCACACAGTTTAGACAAAAAGAGTGAAAGAGGAGGAGGAGGAGGTGAGTGATGAAGACATTCCTCCTTACTGTGCTCATCTAAACACGGCAAGTTTAAAAGCAGTTCCGTGTTTGACGGCGATCGGATCTCGGTGAGCTCTGCGTCATGCTGCAGTTTCCTGAACATGTCGAGGCGTGTTAGTCTTTTCCCGCAGCTCAGGTTTCCGAGACTGCGGTGGGTTTTTTCAGTCACTGTGGGCCAGGACCCCACTTTCACCCTGACTTTACCCCCTAAATGCACAGACACACACACACACACACACACACACACATGGCCTGACTACTTTACTAGTCAAAAGGTTTGGTCCTTTTCCTGTTTAAAACGTGTTCGTAATCCAGTTTCCACAAAATCCCTGGGCTGTTTATGTGACCGAGCGCAAATATTTTTGCCCCCTCATTACCACTATTTCATAATTATTCTGCAAAAAAATTCCATATTCATTTTTTATTGCAGTTTTCATGTTGAAAGTCATCAGTTCTTCTCGGTTATTCACAAGCGACTGTAGATCATCGATTCGAATGTTGCCTCATTGAGGTTTAAACTGTCGGGCAGATGATCTAAGAGTCACAGACTTTCCATCAATGTGAAAGTGATGCAATGAAAACCGTCATTATGGAATGAAAAAATGACAGAAAAATCACCGGCATGAGCAAAGCGCTGGAAAAAAGACTAAAAAAAACAATACAACTAAGTTGAAGACATGAAAACATTCTCAGAGGAATATAAATTAGGTCACATAGCTTCACAGTTACTGTTTGTCCATAAAGGTCGGAGGAGGACGTGCGGATTTCATCGTTCCGGTCAGAGTCGTGTGCTAAAGCCTAACAACTGAGATTGACTCTGATGTTGTGTTATGGACTGTGAGATTACATCGACACTACATACTCCATGAATATAGAAATCAGAGATGGGGACTCGAGTCATATGACTCGACTCGAGTCAGACTTAAGTCGCAAATTTGAGACTTGAGACTTGCTTGACAAATATTAAAAAAAGACGACTTGACTTTGACTTGACATTTATGACTTGAGACTTACTTGTGACTTGCACATGTGACTTACTCCCACCTCTGATAGAAATATATAAAACTTCACAGTATTTACTTAATTTGGGAAACTGTAACACAACAAACAAAACTGATCAATAAATTTATTTACCATCATCATGTCGCGATGTGAAACATTTCATTGGTTTTGATTCAAATCTTTGTTGAGTGCCATTTTTATACCAAAACCAACATTAAACAGAATTCTGGATTGTGTGATTGGTCAGAAATTATTGTTAATTAATAAAGCTTTCTAAAATGTTATTATTTCTATAGCAACAACTGGTTCACACGGACGTGTAGAGAAAACGGATTAAAAACGCGAGTTGTCGTCGATACGGCGAAGATTTCTGTAAGATGTTTATTTCACGTTTATGGAAGGAGTCTCCGGTGTCAGCGCTCTGTAACAGACAGAGGAGTTTAGGCTTCTTTTTGATTTCGCTGTAACAGTCATGTCTGTCAGCAGTGTGTCAGGGGTTTCAGAGCCGTCTACCCTCTTCCACATACACTAGCAGCTCACAGTCTCTGCCTTGTCGGAGGTCTGTGATACAAATCTGTTTCAAATACAAATTTCCGGAGACAAGGTGAATGCTTTTTATAAGTTACTGGAAGGTCATTGTGAATTCTTGTCCTTCATGTTAGCACATTTTTTATTGTTATTAGATTTCCGTGGG
Source organism: Tachysurus vachellii (assembly GCF_030014155.1). NCBI lineage: Eukaryota > Metazoa > Chordata > Actinopteri > Siluriformes > Bagridae > Tachysurus > Tachysurus vachellii. Next base: position 20,812,663 of record NC_083479.1, read on the forward strand.
TTTGGTCAATAATAACTTGCCCTCGAGTTTGCATGGATTTTGTACGAGTTTTATTCCAACTGGAAAGCCGATGAAGTTTTCTGTCAAACTCAGTAGACTTTATTATCAGAGCATATTTTTCAGGACAGGCAACATTTTGACTGACGCGCCCTGAAGCTTTCAGGCCACTTCCAGAGGAAACATTAGTTAACTGGTGAGTGGAGTGGAGTGTCACGGGCGGTAGCTGAAGGTTAGGAACAGAGCTGCACCTTGTCAGGAGGTTTGGGGCGGCCAGCAGCTGGCTGAACATCGAGATATGAAGCGAAGTGATGTGTGGACTCATTGAGAGAAGGAACCCAGCTGAGCTGTCCAGCTCCCCGAGCACAAATAAACAGCTCACTTCCACGTTTGCCTTGCCTGTTAATGTCAGACGCTGCACAGCCTTGCTACAAATCCCCATCCGTCCCTCATCCCAGACCCGCTAACCACCACCCACCGTCCTCCGTCCTCCATCCTCCGGCCTCGGTCCACCTCTCTCCTTCTCCTTTTGTCCATTTAATTGCAAATCTGGCCATTTTTTAAATTTCAAAACAAAACTAAGATAACTTTTTTGGTGGCATACGAAAATAAACAGCGGAGGATTTTTCCTGCGAGGAAACCTTCAGTTTACTATATAACATGTTTCTTAATAGTGCCAAAGTGTTCTGTGTTCTTTAAATAAACAACATGGGAATTTTGCATAGAAGGGCATGAAAGAATGCAGGATTTCACCAGGCTCTCGCACACATGTCAGCAATTTGGCTGCCTTGTGTATTTTGGATGTTAGGGAGAGAAAA
>NC_083479.1:20818477-20825977 GCF_030014155.1 Tachysurus vachellii
CAAAATAAACATATCGATAATTAAACGTGTTAATGTGTTAAGGTCCCTGAGAATTGGCTGTTGCTGTCTGTCATCAGCAATCATCATCAGCCACCCCTCCTTCCAACCACCAGTAGGAACTCGCGCTGGAGTACTGACTACTTCAAGGTTAGCTCCTGCCATTAGCTCTTCTCATTGTGAAGTATTGATGACTCTTGTTGTGTTTATTCTTGATTCTGCTCTTTGGTTTTGTGTTTCATTGTTCATTGTTAAAAGCATAAAAAACAGTCACAACTCCTCCACAGCAATTTCAATGCCCATATTCGCTTCCAGAGGGCCATTCAGGACCAGCATCTGTTGGTCAGCCATCTACACTACCAACTGGGCAGGCTGGTGTGGCTTTGAACAAGATATCACAAGCTTAAGCTGCCATTTTGCAAACTCAGCCCCAAAATTCATAGGAAACTTAAAAATTCTACTTTAAAGGTGGGGTCTCCGTTGTTTGAAAGCCAATGTTGACATTTGAAATCACCAAAACAAACACGCCCCTAACCAAAATGGGTCCCACCCCTGTATCGATAGCTCCGCCTACACATACATACGTAACCCAGGCAACTACTAAAAAAGAAATGAGTCTTTATCATAGCTGAAGTGAAGAACAATACGATTGCAGATAAACAAACAAGCAAAAATGACACACAAGCATAATCATGTAAAGGACAAAGACATATATTAGTTCTGTGTAACAAAGCAAAACCAACGTTACTCACCTATCGAGAAGGAAAAAAGTGCCTCGGTGTCTTAAGTAAAGTTGGTCACATATTCACAGATTGGAGTTTCCCGAGTCAATAACTCCTGAGCTAAACACTGTTACTACACAAAACACGGTTGTAGCTGCGTCTCTACATTACTACGATAGAAAAGAGGTGTTATTTGTGTAGTAACAGCGTTTAGCTCAGGAGTTATTGACTCAGGAAACTCCAATCTGTGAATATGTGACCAACTTCCTGCTCCTTCAGTTCTCTCCAGCGCTGGAAAGCTGATCCTATATTAACACGTCCTACTTCTTACCTTATCGTAAGTCTTTCTTCACTTTCTTTCTTTGTTTTTATCCTCCATGTCAATGTTAAAACCGCTTTCTGCTAATGTCACACATGCGCACTGAACACTCTCTCCACCCATATTGACAAGACACGCCCCTTTCTGCTCATTGGCTACATGTTAGTTTTGTTTTTGTTTTGTTTGTCGTCCCGACTCAGTTCTCTGAAGCATTTCTCAAACATCGGAGACCCCACCTTTAAGTCAACCCAAACACATATCATTCCCACCTCCCCCAGTTACCACATCACCCCTTCTTGCCACGAGTCCCTTCTGAAACCTACCCAGGCTCCCACCGCTGTGGAAAGTTTAGACCCCACTCCACCACTGCTACTTGACATCAAAGGGCCAGCGGTCTATTTAATCCATTCCAACTGGATTCCCATTGCAGAGGTAGCAGACTCCAATACCTGGTTGACTGGGAGGGATCCAGCCCCAGGTCATGGGTGGAGGCTTACGATGTCTTAGATCATAGGCAAAAATATAGCTAATAAATATACAGCTTTAATTAATTGGAATTATATAATTGTGTTAATGACTGGTTAATATAATAATAACAAATAAAATATTATATTACATACTTGATTTTATATTATTTTACATTAATTATTGTCATTAATGTGCACACTAATTTAATACACATTAAACACATCGTTATTATATTGTTAAAGTGAATCTTACATATTGCTAAAAGATATCACGATAGAAACATTACATAAAATTATAGGAAAGCAAGTTGGAAGTTTTACAAATTGAATTACTCTGTCACTCACTCACACATCTTCTACCGCTTATCCGAACTACCTCGGGTCACGGGGAGCCTGTGCCTATCTCAGGCGTCATCGGGCATCAAGGCAGGATACACCCTGGACGGAGTGCCAACCCATCACAGGGCACACACACACACACTCATTCACTCACGCAATCACACACTATGGACAATTTTCCAGAGATGCCAATCAACCTACCATGCATGTCTTTGGACCGGGGGAGGAAACCGGAGTACCCGGAGGAAACCCCCGAGACACGGGGAGAACATGCAAACTCCACACACACAAGGTGGAGGCGGGAATCGAACCCCCAACCCTGGAGGTGTGAGGCGAACGTGCTAACCACTAAGCCACCGTGCGCCCCCACCCCCCAATGTAATTATTTTTGTCGTATTTCTTTTGAAATTATTTTATCCTCACAACATCTCTGAAACTAAACCTTTCAACAAAACACAAGACAAAAGAAAGCTGTAAGGTTGATTCTTTTGGTTTTTGCGCTTTGTCTTCCTGGGTGCTTCCTGGCACAACTTGCCAAAACTTCTCCCCATATTGCGGGAAGCAGGAGGTGCCAGAAAACCAGGTCAAAGGTCACGGGATTATTGGAAATGGAGCAATTAGTACTGCTTAAACTCTCAGTCTGCCACACGATGGGAGCTCCGACAGACTGAAAGCGGAGCTCTTCTAGCGCAGCAGCCTTGTTCCCTGTGACCTGCTGCTTAAATGTGTTTGTTCTGGGAGCCACCATTACCCTGGATATGATCCCACCATGTAGCTAATGGCCGAAATTCCCCCCGTGCACATGTTTTTTTTTTTTTTTTAAAGAAATAATTGATTGCATGTGGACACGGCCAGTGTGCTTTCCTCTATTATGGGAGGTGATATCACGCGGTCAAGAGTGTTCCTCTGATACGGTGATTGTTTCCGCCGGGCAAGGAGGAGGCGGAGGGCACGGAGTTAGTGCACGGAGTCGGTGCATGGAGTTAGCTGGAGATTTGTGATTCTCAATCTTGATGTGCTGTGATCGCCAACTGGATCTTTGCTGGTTCTCCGGTCTCTGGTTCCGTTCTGAGCGAGACCCGGCCTGGAAATTTGGCTTTCATCACACCTGAAAAGAATTTTTTAAAGATTAATGTATGAAAGTTGAAGTAAGTTTCAGTGAAGATAATCATAGGTGCTTGCTCTGCATTGTAAGGTTGACATAATTAAACAGCACCGTCATCGTGAGCAGAAGAGGCCCGCTTTTCAGTCCCTTCAGCATCTAAACGGTTTCTTGTATACAAAGACACCCCCCCCACCGCCGCCGCCGTCATATGCTTTCCTTAGGAAGAACCAGCCGTCCACATTAACTTAACTTTTCGTATTTTGACAAATTTGTGTTTCCAGGAAGCAGCTGAGGTCAGCTCGGCATCTGTTGCTACTTATGACCAAGATGCAAGCGCTGCTTTGTGTGTGTTGCCATGGCGAACAATACCTCGCAATCAGATCTGAAAGACAGCATCTTCAAAGGCAAAACATGAGTGTGTACGTGTGTGTGTGTGCGTGTGTGTGCGTGTGTGTGTAATTCCTATGACCTTTTGGTTTGAGCCATGTACATACACAACATTGGAAATGTCTTGCTTTGTTGCCAGAAATCATCCTTTATGCTCGATAATTAAATACGAGTATCGGTCCGAATCAACACACCAAATATCTGACCAAATATGGAGATCACTGGCTTCAGTATACATACACGTAAGCCTTTAAGTACCTGGGATTTATTTATAGATACCAGAATAAACAATGGTATAAAAATTATTAAATGTACATGATTTAATCCTGATATTCTTATAGTAAGAGGATTAACACTCTTTGTGTTGCACTGTTATAGCCAAATAATCAACATGATAGTGTGATGACGTTCCTGATACTACCTCAAAGTGTTTTATTTCTTTTATCACCGCAACCGACTTTATACTCTTTTATCCATTTATAGTTACATTAGGGGGGCACGGTGGCTTAGTGGTTCGCCTCACACCTCCAAGGTCGGGGTTGGGGGTTCGATTCCCACCTCCACCTTGTGTGTGTGGAGTTTGCATGTTCTCCCCGTGCCTCGGGGGTTTCCTCCGGGTACTCCGGTTTCCTCCCCGGTCCAAAGACATGCATGGTAGGTTGATTGGCATCTCTGGAAAATTGTCCGTAGTGTGTGATTGCGTGAGTGAATGAGAGTGTGTGTGTGCCCTGCGATGGGTTGGCACTCCGTCCAGGGTGTATCCTGCCTTGATGCCCGATGACGCCTGAGATAGGCACAGGCTCCCCGTGACCCGAGGTAGTTCGGATAAGCGGTAGAAGATGAGTGAGTGAGAGAGTAGTTACATTAATGTTGTGGAACTCTGACAGGACGAGTCAGCTCCTGACAAAGTGCTGGTACTGGAGACTCCTTCTATAAATGTTACAGACGACTTAATCGTATCAGAGCTTATTTCGGTCCGTTTCTGTGAACGAGAGCATTATCGTATAACCCTGTGATATGCAGCTGCACTACTTGATCAACAGCTTCTGACCAATCAGAATCCAGAATCCAGCTCCGCTGTGGTATGCATCACGGGGCACAACAGCAGCAGGACTCATCCTGAATCACTTCACACAGTTTATCAGGACAAATGTTTGGCCGGATCTTGATTTTGCATTGAAGCGTGGTGAGTTGCTGTTTACTCATTGATATGAAGCCACCTGAAGATACTTCTCTCAGATGTGACGATAAAAAAGAAGTCATTTCTCAGTCTAGCGAATAAGCGGTCTCGGCTCGACATGTGCCATTCTGCCGGTCTTGATGTTTAACTCCATCGACAGCGCTCCCCTCCCTGCTCTTTTATCTGAGCTCTTGAGCATGAGTACACATTTATGCGCTTCCACTGAGGAAAGCCTTCTGGCCTCTGCCAACGCTGTCACCGAGGGAGCTTCCCGGCCCGAGAGATCAGATTTGGCAGCCGAGCCTGTCTCGAGGATGCACATCTGCGCTCCCCTTCTTGGCCCGAGCTTCTTGCTGTATCCTGTTGACGGCTAATGAACCAATTAATCAATTTGACAGGCATGCAGTCGACTCCAAAGATACCTCCTTTGAACTAGTGTTCGCTGATCAATAATTGGAGCTGGACCAATGGCTATCGCTAACGCGTGGACCTGCATGAAAGAAACGTGGCTGCTTTTTTCAGGAGGCCAGAGTGCGGTGCATTAAAAGGACATTCTGCTTGCGGTGAGAGGACCACCCTAGCACCAAGTTCTCCCCCAAAACTTAACCAGATGTGTAATGAGGCCGGTAGTAGTAGTAATTATTTTCACCTGTCTCATGACAGGCTACATGTAAATGCTAATCTGTACAGCCCTAACGTAGACCTCGGCTGTCCTAACAGAGACCCCGCGGACCTTTCCGACTCGACTCTCATTTCCGTGTTGCTTATTGGCCCTGAGCTACACCTCCATTACAAGCCAGCCAAGTCGATGCTGTCACTCACACCACCTCTTTTTTTCCCCCCTGTTCCTTTCCTTTTCTTTATTCTACGTTACTGTTCCTTTGCATTTCTGTTGACATCAGGATTTGATTTCCCTCCCGCTTCGCCTCAGACACGCACATGCACAGACAGACACGCACACTCTCTTCTGCATTTCAGCTGTTGTTTCGGATTAGAGCAATAGCTGCTGTCAAATGAAATCATCCTTCTCACATGCCACCCACTGAGCCAGAGGAAAAGACAAGCGTGTGTCAGGGTGTTGAGTCGGTGAGATGACGACAGGTCGCTCCAGCAGCCGCATTCAGAAGATTCCCAAAGTTTCCTGAAAGCCAGAACAGAGCTCAGGTATTCTCATTTGTACAGTACCATGTCCCTCAAACCTCAAGTGTGGTCTTGCACATTGCCTTCTTTGGATCGAGAGACTGGAAACTAGACAATGGGCTCTTGCCAGCTCTAGTTCCCTGCTGCCTTGTGCTAACATTAAATACATTTTGAATTGTTCGTGTTGTCCGCATGCTCCTCTACATGTTCGAATAAATTACCAGAGAAAAGAAAATATTTTTTATGAGACCTTGTTCAAGCGTCCACACATCAGTGGATCTGAGGAAGCAATAAATTACTGAGCGTTTTTACTTTATTTTATGTTTACAGCGCTTTCAAAACCAGATCCAAACTGTAACCGCACGGTCGATTGAGCGGATGCCATTTCGCATCACGCACATTAACCTCACACGGGCTCTAAAACAGGAGGATAGAAATAACTCTTTAATCATGTGGTTTTAATTCATGAAAGCAGACAAGGAAATGTTAAGCTTTTATTTTAATACAAAAACACCTCAACAGTGTGAAGATGTGCATTTAATACTCACTTTGACTTTCTAACAAAAAGGAACAGGTTCTTCATGGGTTCTTTACATGTTCTGAGCTTCCACGTTTGTGGAATTATGTGACAGAGTGCTACCCTATCGTGTTCTACCACATAGAACCCTTGAAGAACCCTCAGCTTTTTCTTAAAGAGGATGGAGAACCCTATGTGTTCTGATCAGGAAAATCTTGTCCTTCACGCACTTGGACCTGAGGAAACATGGCTGCTGTTTATCTGAGCGAGTGTTCTCCACTCCGGTCCACTCTCTCCTGCTGCCCTCCTGCCCTCTCACAGCGCCAAAGACACACACTGGCCTCCTCCTCATGGAGGTTTCCTGCGAGAGACAATGGAAGGGGCAGCCTGGGGACGATCCTGCCCGTTGACGGGGCAGATTTATTGGAGAGGAAACTGCAGTTGGTGTCAAAGTAAACAATGGAGGATCCATGGAGTGTCAGTCGTCCAGGGACAGATGCTCTCTCTTCCCCAGACCCCTTTTTCCGAGCACTGGGAAGTCCCTTTCTGAAGACAAGGACAGTGAGGACAAGTCCCACTTAAGAGACAGAGAGAAAAGTGTTATGGAAGGAGTGAGTGAAGCAGTTTGTTCAGTGAAAGTGACCAGAAGTCAGAGTTAGACTCTACTGTAAGTGGTGTTTTATCTACATATGTTCCCTTCTTCGGTTCTCTGTTCCACCATTGATTAGTTTTCTGTGTCATAGAACCTTCGAGAACTCTTATGATGTATTTATTGTATTTAATTGTATTATTGTATGGATGTATTTTTTCTAATAGAGTAGCCTATGTAATCTTAGAAATCAGGTTTAATCTAGAACCTTTATGGGTCATTCGATATGTCCATATGGGGGAAACCTTAAAAGTTCTGTGTAGAACTTCCATTAAGCAAATTTCACAGTATTTACAATCTACAACCACTTTTAAATTAGACTTTTTCCAAAGAATAAGAAGAAAGATTTTGTTTGTCCCTCTGGGAGAACACTTGATGGATCTATGTAGAACCTTTATACAGGGTGGTTTGCTAGGAGCTAGAACTTTTGGGGAAAATAACCCTATATTCTTTATTAGACTGATGCTGTCCAATCATATGTCTCTGTGAGCTCCTTTATACAGAATTGGGCAGTGAAAGTCTTCTCCACTAGTTTGAGAAGATGTGGAGGCTTCACAGGTTACTGAGGATATGTTCTCAGCTCGTGTCAAATCGACCAGTAGCACTCTGTAGTGAAAACCGAAAGCCATTACTGATGACATCATGAGGTTATATATAACAGATTCTGATGATTCTCTG
>NC_083479.1:20830977-20840977 GCF_030014155.1 Tachysurus vachellii
CGCCTCACACCTCCAGGGTTGGGGGTTCGATTCCCGCCTCCACCTTGTGTGTGTGGAGTTTGCATGTTCTCCCCGTGCCTCGGGGGTTTCCTCCGGGTACTCCGGTTTCCTCCCCCAGTCCAAAGACATGCATGGTAGGTTGATTGGCATCTCTGGAAAATTGTCAATAGTGTGTGATTGCGTGAGTGAATGAGAGTGTGTGTGTGTGCCCTGCGATGGGTTGGCACTCCATCCAGGGTGTATCCTGCCTTGATGCCCGATGACGCCTGAGATAGGCACAGGCTCCCCGTGACCCGAGGTAGTTCGGATAAGCGGTAGAAGATGAATGAATGAATATTTGAATATAATAATAAAAATGTTCCAAATTCAACTTTTTACTAAAAGTGTCCGATAAACAGAAAATATTCTACATCAGAATTGTACAGTGTTTGTAAATTGTATAGAATTTTAAACATATGTTTTATTCCATAATTTATCCTTGATTAGCCCGGTAGATTCTTCTTCTTCTTCTTCTTCTTCTTCTTCTTCTTCTTCTTCTTATTATTATTATTATTATTATTAATACTAATACTACTATTAGTTAATTATTAATAATAATAATACTAATTATAATAATACTAATACTACTACTACTACTACTAATAATAATAATAATAACTATAATTATAAATAAACAACCATTTATTTATTCAAAATATTTTAATTAGACTATTGATTCAGGTTATGATTCACATTCACACCTAAACTATTTCTAAACCAACCGTTTCTTTGTGCTTTTGTTTTTATAATCCTATAAACATCTTGTTTATGAAATCACAAGCATCTAAAATGTAAGAAATATTTCCAAATGGTTTGATTACACAATATGTAATATCTAATTATAATAATTTAATTCAAACAGGCATCTGTTGTGATCATTGTAATGATTGTAATTAAGAATTTCTGTCTAATTTGTCTAATAAAAAATAATCATCATCACACTGCAGCTGATGTACAACCTTTAAAAACATGGCGTGTTATAAATCTTTGTGTTTTTTATCAGGACTTTCTAAGCGCACGTCCTATAGGGAATGCAGACGGCTTTGTAAAAGTGCAGGAATAAACAATCCTTCTAGTTTCTAAGTAAACTCCTTCTTCAAAACAAGTCTCAGAGCTCTCTCTCTCTCTCTCTCTCTCTCTCTCTCTCTCTCTCTCTCTCTCTCTCTCTCACACACACATACACAACACACACACACACACTTTTCATATACTGTCTACACAAACAACTATTATTTTTCCCATCTCTCTCTCTCTCTCTCTCTCTCTCTCTCTCTCTCTCTCTCTCACACACACACACACACACACACACACACACACACACACCCTGATCCACTCATTTAGTCATCACCTTAAAGAGCTCAGCTAAAGACGCATCAAATCAAGCAATTAAGCGCAGCCATTCATCCCATGATTACATTATTCTCCTTGCTTCATGAAGCTGAGCTTTCTTTCACTCTCTCTCTCTCTCTCTCTCTCTCTCTCTCTCTCTCTCTCTCTCTCTCTCTCTCACACACACACTCCCTTAGATTCTTACGGCATGCGTTTAACTCAAACACAGGGCCATGTGCTGGAATATGAGTAACAATGAAAATTGAGTAACAAAAAGGGAAGACAATAACACCAGTGTCTGAGGTTTTGTGTAATCAAGGCCGGCGGTGTGAAGAGCTCGGAGCAGCTCTGGATTTAAAAGAATATGATTATAATTACTGTTCTCTCTCACACACACTTATCATTAGATTAGTTTTTGTGATTCTGTTTTTGTCACTCAGTCACTCTCTCGACTCCATTCAGGAAAGAGATGGTATTTTTATTTCCTTTCTATTTTAAAAGAATCTTCCATTTCGGTTTGGGTCACAGACCAACGAATAAATAAAAACAGTCAAAAATAAAGACACCACAGACACACTGCATATCTTCCATTTCCATTGCACATGGCCAGGGAAAGGAAGGAAGGAAAGAAAGAAAGAAAGAAAGAAAGAAAGAAAGAAAGAAAGAAAGAAAGAAAGAAAAATCTTTCTTACAGGGCAACAATATAGCTACTAGACAGACAGACAGACAGACAGACAGACAGACAGATAGATAGATAGAGAGATAGATAGATAGAAAAAAACAAATAAATAATAAAACATCCATTTTACAGGAGCACCAAATGACCACTCAGTGATAATTAATAATAAAATATGTGTGTATATACATATATACAGTATATATATAGGCCACATATTACATGGCCAAATAAATACAAATAAATAAATACTTTAAAAATAAGTAGTGAATTAATAAGGAAAACAAAAGAAAATAAATAGAAAAATAAATAAAATAAAATAAATAAATCAGTACAGACTTTACATAGATGCTGCAGGCAAAACGAACTTATATAGAAATAGATAGATAAAGATAAATAGATAAAGAAAAAAAAATGCATGGACACTGGGTGAAAATGTGAATTAAAAACAAACAAACAAACAAACAGATAAAAACAAACAAACAAATAAATAAAATACATTCACATAAATGATATCAATCAATTCATACAGACATTACATACATATTACATGTTTGTTTACCAATTTTCATTACCAATTTCCTAGATGTGGTAGCCTAGTGGTTAAGGTATTGGACTACTGCTCGGAAGGTCATGAGTTCAAATCCCAGGCCCACCAAACTGCGCACCAAAGGGCTCCTGAGCAAAGCCCTTATCTCTCTGTTGTATAAATTGAAATAAATTGTACATCACACAGAATAAGGGAGTCTTCTAAATGCCAGAAAAGTAAATATTTTGTGGTCTTTCCAGAACTCACTAGTTTAAGTCACTAGTGTAACGAAGCTCACGTCTCACACTCCACCTCTGAACATCATCATCTTCATCCATCAGATCTTTAATGTGTTAGTTATGAGAGCGTCGGCTTCATCGCGTTACCATGAAGTCAAACGAAAGCCTGCTCTGAGTTTCAGTGGGAAGTGAGAAGCTGATGAGAAGTGTGTGTGTGTGTGTGTGTTTCTGCAGCATCCTCATTCCTCTCTAACCCTCCTGCTTTGTTTCTGAGAAGTGTTTACAGGAACGTACACCACAGGAATGCCGTCTTCTGGAAGATGCACTGGATTCTCTATTTATGTCTCTATCTCTTTTCAGCACACGGATTTCATTTTCCAACCACTGCCAAAAAAATTGTGGATATTTTTCCCGCTGTAAAATATTCACCACCCGTCATCATCTCACGTTCTGGCATCAGTTCTGGCTGTGGACTTTTTCTCTGCTTTTTCTTTTCTTCTCAGTTGTAATGATGTTTTCGCGTCAGCAAATGAGCCATTGTTGGACATGAAGTGGCTCTTTTCGAGGCTGCCACTGGATTCTGGCAGGCGATTAGCCTCGTCCTGGAACACACACACACACACACACACACGCACACACACAACAAAGTATTCTTCATGCCACATTTCCTTTTAAAAGCTCTCACAGATTTCTTTCTTAATCGATTGCGTTATTTTTCTGAATATATTTACATTATTTACATTACATCATTTTACATTTAATTAAACTCCTAATTTAAAGCTCTAAATTGGCCAAAACAGGCTCAGTGTCCAATGTTTACTTTTAATTTTTGGAACCAAGTCTTTGTCATGCAAAATCTTTTCTTTTAAAACATGTCTGAATATTTTGAAACACGTTTGCACATATTTCCATTTTTTTCCTTTGACGTTCCTATAAATGTCTTTCTAAATTAATTACATTATTGATCCTGTTGTAGATTAATACATGCCATATTTATATAAATGTGTTCATAAATTAATTATCTTTTATTAAAGATCTTTTTTTTTTTTTTTAATGCTAAAGCTGCTAAACTCACAGCTTTACCTCTGACACTAGAGACTCTTTCCATAACTGTTATATAAACATCTACAGATAAAGTCTCCACTAATAATACAGAGATGTACGAATCCTCAGGAAGAAGCTGTTACTATAGCGACGGAGACAGAGGAGAATTCCGGTTTGTGGGAACGTTTTGTCTGGATCTTAAAAATCTAGTTAAATGGTGCACTACACTGTAGGTGTCCTACTGAGATGTTTCAGCACAATCTCTAAATAAAACACTGATCCCCGGTTACAGAGTCACGAGTAAAGTCTGATCTGCTGCACAACGTAATGGAGTTAAAGCAGAATATTTTGGTTTGATGTGGAGTAAAAATACTTACAGAGAAAACTCACAAAAAGTGTTTATACTTCAATAAGGAAAGCGCTAAGTGAAAATTGTACTTAACTTGGCATTAACCAAGCAAAGACATACAGCGTTATCGCTTCCAGATTCACCCGAGAGGACAAAGAGACTCAAAACCGATCCAAGATGGCCGCCACCTCACCGTGTGTAAGGTTTATAGATTCTCTCAGATCAGTGACATCACTGATCAGGATCTGATCTAAACAAGACATTTACACAGAAGATATAGAGTCTTTTTTCTGAATTAGCTGCAAAGCTTCAGCTGCTAATCCAAACTAGCAAACGTCTTGGATATTGTATTTAAATCCTGATCTCTAGCATTTCCTAATGTAAAATGTTCCTGGAGTAAAACAGGTCTACATTTAGAGCAGCTAAATATAATCCCAGCTCTCGCATGACGGCTGATTAGCTCACGGTCTCGTTGCGAAGGCCGCTGTTTAGCCGAGCTGCTGGACAATCACAGTTATTAAGGGGTATATATTTATATATAAACACACCCAATCAGAGGCCTTCTTTTCTTTTAATTGCCGGTCCTGCTGACTTCTGGAGGCTCTTCCTGCGACGTTTTCTCTGTGCGTGTGTTTAAAATGTTGTGTGTTTAGACTGATGTGGGATGTGTTTAATGCTGGACTATAATGTGACAGCTCAACACTGCTAAATTGACCGGTGTTTAAAAAAATCCAGGAAGGTATCGGAGCGAGAGAAAACACGAGCGTCTCAGCGCTGCGTTTACTGTATAAGGGGTGCCAAAATTTATACAAAGCTACAAAGAAGACTTCTGTAATGAACATATGATCCTACATTTTCTCGGCTGTTTTATTATTCGATTTGTGCGACAAATGCTGTTAGAGGACAATAATCAACAACAGACACGTACTAGCAAGCTAAAGCTGCTTCATTTCCTGTAACATCACATCCTGATGTGTTTTATTCTTCTTACACCACAGCGATCTGCCAGCGATTACAGTTTCCATGTGTTAAAGACTTTTCATGTCTGTGAAACATTCTGTGTTATATCAGGATGTCACCTCCGTTATAGCAGTTAGAAACAGCAGCTCCTTCACCAGACTCTTTTTACTCTCTCTCTTTTCTCTCTCTCTTTTTTTTTTTTTTTTTACCAAGAAACCTTTGTAAGCTTAAACTCCAAACTCCTCTGTTTTGAGTTTAAAGATGTCCAAAACTTTCAGTCACAGCTTAACCTCGGACTGTAACGAAGCACTGAAACTGGAGACTTCTTCACTCCGGCATCTTTATTCATTAATCTGATTATTAATTCATTTAGAGCAAAACCACAGAAATTAAGAAAACTAATCAACACCATCTGACCAATCAGCATCCAGAATCCAACAATAATTCAGTATTAAAATATCATAAAGACCTGAGAGTAGATTTGATGTATTTTAAGGTCTTTGGCTTCTCTGTGTGTTTGGTGACGTGATGGAGGATTTTTGGACTTGTTAACATTTCACGTTTTGTGTCCAAAGATCACATGGTTTTTGAAAGGAACACACACACACACACACGCACATGCACGCACACACACACTTACTTGCTACTCCACATGTGGTACCAGAACCTGTGATACAGATCTCTTCCTCACCACACAAACACATTTCCTCGTGTTCCTCCAGGTGGCCTTGCTAGACATTTGACGCTGAAAGAACCTGCACTCTGGTGAAGGAGGAAACTATGAAGTCTTTCACAAAGAAAAAAATATTGGGGGAAGAGACATGCAAATGCAGGTGCTGACCTCCACACACACACACACACACACACACACACACACACACACACACATCTGTCTGTATTTGCAGTTCCACCAGATCCTTATCCTTATCCATCTGATATGAACAGGACTGAGGTCTTTGCAGTCTGGCTGCGATTCTGCACCAGTGCACTCGACCCGAGCCCTACGTGGCCGCCCGAACGCTTCCTCTCCTCAGATAAGGAAAAGCCTACAGTATGTGTAATTGCACTAAGTGGTCACTTTGGTGCACAAACAGTAAACAGCCTGGCAGCGTCTGCATGAAGCACAGCTGCTCAAACAGGAAAGAATGACTTTAGATAAAGCAGATTAGCCTTAAAGTCTGAGCTAAAAGCAGTAGACCTGTTTATGGAGCTGGATTTTTAATGGAGAATGTGTATTATTTACTGCTGCTGCTCCTCTTCTTCCTCTTCTTCCTCTTCTTCCTCCTTACATCCAGTTGGACTTTACACCAGGGTCTGGATCAGGATTGTGTATGACATGTTGATAGAGATCTCTGAACTCTGAGGATAAAGAAGAGGAGGAGGAAGAGGAGTGGGCTTTCAGGACCAGGCCAGGGGGAGGAAACAGTGTGAGGGTGAACACAGGGGTGTGTTAGGGCTAATCAGACATGACAGGGGTCAGAAATGGTCAAGTGGGGTCACAGTCTGCGTCCGGGTTCTGCACCGAGCTGAGCTGAACCGACTCGGCTTCAGATTAACTCACCTTAAATAGTGATTTGTCCAGATGTCTGGAGCTCTTTCTTTCTTTCTCTCTTTCTTTCTTTCTTTCTTTCTTTGTTTCTTTCTTTCTTTCTTTCTAAAAAGATGTTAATATCAGCAGAACCTTTAGTGTCGTTGGTTTTAATGCTTCGGGTGGTTTATTTTCTCCATCTGAAACACAGCTCCACTCTTTCACTCCCTGTATGATGATTCACGTGTAAACGGAGTCGTGTGGCACAGATTAATGATCGTGTCCTGGCACGTGCTCACCGGAAGCTCACCAATGCCCCCTGCAGGCGACATATTAGCAACTGCAGTCGTCAAAAGTTCCCACTCTCTCTCACACATTTTCTACTGCTTATCCGAACTACCTCGGGTCACGGGGAGCCTGTGCCTATCTCAGGCGTCATCGGGCATCAAGGCAGGATACACCCTGGACGGAGTGCCAACCCATCACAGGGCACACACACACACACACACTCTCATTCAGTCACACAATCACACACTACAGACAATTTTCCAGTGATGTCGTCAAAAGTGATGTCGAAAAATAATAATAAATGACAAGAAAGATATCTATCTATCTATCTATCTATCTATCTATCTATCTATCTATCTATCTATCTATCTATCTATCTATCTGTCTGTCTGTCTGTCTGTCTGTCTGTCTAACAATCTATCTTTTTTTTCTTTGCTTATTTTTGCCTGCTTTAAACTATTTAAAACTTTTTTCCTTCAATTTTTCTTCTATTTTTGTCAACAATATTTAAACAGAAATATCTTTACTGATCTATTTATGGTTTGTTTGTTTGTTCATTTATTAATTCATTTGAATTCGAGATTTGAAATAAATTTATGAATTATAACTAATTGTATTTAGTTATTTATAGTTCCATTAAATATTACGTCATAACAACATCTAAAAAGATTTTTTGTTTGTTTGTTTGTTTGTTTGTTTTAGCTATATAGAAGCATCTAAATACATTTGTTTTGTTTTGTTTTGTTTTGTTTTAATGTATCACAATATTTCTAAAACAAACCCAATCTCCTGTTCTGTGTTTCTTGACTGTTTGTTTGTGTAGGATAATAATAATATGGTTGATTTATTTATTTGTTTGTTTGTTTGTTTGTTTGTCTATTATTAAAATCCCGAGTGTAATGTGTGTAATGTGTATATTATTTAAGAACAGATCATATCTCTCTCTCTCTCTCTCTCTCTCTCTCTCTCTCTCTCTCCCTCTCTCTCTCTCTCTCTCTCTCTCTCTCTGGTTGGAGTGAAGTCCTGCACAGAGCCCTGACTCTGACTCAACACCACTGAACACATTTGAGAACTGGAACTGGAGTCTGATCAACATCCCAACAGTAGAGTCTGATCTCACTGATGCTCTTGTGAATGAATGAATGAACACAAAACCACACATCAGCACTCCAACATCTAATGGAAGCCTTCACCAAAGATTGGAATTTATTATAACAAGAAAATAATCTGGACTGGGATTATCAACAAGCACATGGTCAGAGGTGCACAAACTTTTAGTCATGTAGCGTACATGCTTTGTAAAATACAGTAAAAGTAAACAAGCCATTAATTTTTACTTTTGAATTCAACCAAAGGGACTAAAATTTAACAAGGAAAAGAAAAACGTTCACATCCAGTACAGCTTTTTAATAAGCAACTGCAGTATTAAAAAAAACTTTTTCTTATTTGTATTTATTTATTTATTTATTTATTTGTTTGTTTGTTTATTTATTTATTTTTGGCATTCAACTGAAACTTTTTCTGTTTTTATATTATTTTTTATTATTTAAATTGTTTTATTTTGTTTGATTTGTTATCTTATTTTTCATTTATTAACATTTTATCAAGGGGGGCACGGTGGCTTCGTGGCTTAGTGTTTAGCACGTTCGCCTCACACCTCCAGGGTTGGGGGTTCGATTCCCGCCTCCACCTTGTGTGTGTGGAGTTTGCATGTTCTCCCCGTGCCTCAAGGGTTTCCTCCGGGTACTCCGGTTTCCTCCCTCAGTCCAAAGACATGCATGGTAGGTTGATTGACATCTCTGGAAAATTGTCCGTAGTGTGTGATTGCGTGAGTGAATGAGTGTGTGTGTGTGTGTGTGTGTGTGTGTGTGTGTGTGTGTGTGTGTGTGTGTGTGTGTGTGTGTGTGTGCCCTGTGATGGGTTGGCACTCCGTCCAGGGTGTATCCTGCCTTGATGCCCGATGACGCCTGAGATAGGCACAGGCTCCCCGTGACCCGAGGTAGTTCGGATAAGCGGTAGAAGATGAATGAATGAATGAATGAATGAATGAATGAACATTTTATCAATTAGAACATTATATTTAATAATTGCGTTTATAATTTTTTTATTCTATAGGTGTAATTTTTTTACTATATTCTGATTATTTAATTATTTTTATGATATTTTATATACAATTATGTTTACTTACATCTTAAAAGTTTAGCATACAATCCTGATATGCAGCATTTTAGTATTTATTCGTTTCTAAGTGTTTCTCCTGTTTATCACCTCTCAGGCTTTCTGATCCTCTGCACTTCTCTGCCTCAGTCACTAGATGGCGATGTTGTAGTGAAAGTTACAGCTGTGGAGCAGAAGAACAGTGTTTGAGGTCAGAGCCTGAAAACGTCATTATTGCTGATTAATATGTTCTGCTTTTTAATAAAGAGAACCCTGTTATAAAGGTTCCAGATAGAACCAAGAGGCTAAAGGACATTTTGTCCTAAATGACTCTTTAAAGTGTTCTGTCTGTTATCTGGGTTCTAATACATCTGTGTAAAATATCTGAAATTACGCTGTTGTGAAATTGTGTTGTCTTGTTGTGTTGTAGTTTTGTTGTTGTCTTGTTGTTGTAATGCGCTTTAGCTTGTTTTTATTGTCGTGATGTTCTTGTTGTCTTGTTTTTATTGGCGTAATGTTCTTGTTGTCTTGTTTTTATTGTCGTAATGTTCTTGTTGTCGTGTTTTTATTGTCGTAATGTTCTTGTTGTGTTGTTTTTATTGTCGTAATGTTCTTGTTGTGTTGTTTTTATTGTCGTAATGTTCTTGTTGTCTTGTTTTTATTGTCGTAATGTTCTTGTTGTGTTGTTTTTATTGTCGTAATGTTCTTGTTGTCTTGCTTTTGTAATGCTCCTGAGGTTGTTCTTGTCATATTGTTATTATTGATGTAATGTTGTTGTTGTTGTTGTTGTTATTTCTGCAGCTCCTCACTACACTTGGAGAAAATGACTGAAGCTCCGCCCTAATGAGCTGGGGTCAGTGTG
>NC_083479.1:20848477-20850977 GCF_030014155.1 Tachysurus vachellii
TGACGTGACCGGCTTCCAGATCCCTTTAATAAAAATCTCACGTTTCTTAAGTACACAATATATCACATAAAGGTGTCATTTTTTGTTCTTTACTTGGCTTTACAATTTTGTAGCCACTAAAATTAGCTGGGGGGGCACGGTGTCTTAGTGGTTATCACGTTCGCCTCACACCTCCAGGGTCAGGGGTTCGATTCCCACCTCCCCCTTGTGTGTGTGGAGTTTGCATGTTCTCCCCGTGCCTCGGGGGTTTCCTCCGGGTACACCAGGTTTCCTCCCCGGTCCAAAGACATGCATGGTAGGTTGATTGGCATCTCTGGAATATTGTCCGTAGTGTGTGAGTGTGTGAGTGAATGAGAGTGTGTGTGTGCCCTGCGATGGGTTGGCACTCCGTCCAGGGTGTATCCTGCCTTGATGCCCGATGACGCCTGAGATAGGCACAGGCTCCCCGTGACCCGAGGTAGTTCGGATAAGTGGTAGAAGATGAGTGAGAGAGAGTGAGTGAGTAAAATTAGCTGTAAGATGAGATCATGGTCTTGAAGCTCAAAATGTTTCGCTCTTCATCTGATTTAGTAGCAAAAATGAGATTCGATTAGATTCATTTGTAATGTAATTGAACAGAGAAGAACTGATGAGATGGACAACTGCAAAATATCTGACAGTGATTAAAGTCTCAGAGTGTGAACGCTGCTACCATGCTAGCTGTGATGAAGGAACATAAACCAAACAGACCAAAGAAATCTCACGTTTATCTAAAAAAAAGTCACAGGTTCATCGTAAGAGGATCTTCACTGTCTAATCTGACATAAAGAACTGGCATTTTCACGCCGTCTGCTACTGACCTGCTAACATCTCATACGTCCTGCTGAAATCATGTGGTTACTCTGCAGGAAACGTAAACATCTGTTCATATATATCCAAACCATTGTTCCTTCACCGTGAATCATTCTGCACGCCGAGGTCTTGGTTAATGATTACTCACGCCTTAATCTCTACTCTCTAGATCGAGTGGTTACTTGTTAACATGAAGAATGTTGACTTTAATTACAGTAAAAGTTGAAAGAAAGAAAGAAAGAAAGAAAGAAAGAAAGAAAGAAAGAAAGAAAGAAAGAAAGAAAGAAAGAAAAGTGAAAAAACTGGTCTCCAGTTGTGATGCCATTATATTTCAAAACCCAATTTTCCCCCTGATGTCCAGGTCAGGAAGAGGACTCTGGAGAACGCTCGCATCATGCTGGAGATTGACAACGCCAAGCTGGCTGCAGATGACTTCAGAATCAAGTGAGTGAGGGGATGAAAGTTCTGCCTTAGACAAATCTACATTCTTAGAAAAATGTGGGTTCCTCAAGGGTTCTTTGGATGTGGTTCTTTAAAACGGACAAGCTGGAGAACTTTTTAGGGTTCCCCTAAGGTTCTTCGGGAAGTTAGGAGCGATTTAAAGCATTCCTTGAAACGGATTAGTTGAGGAACACATTTTCTGGCAAGGAGTGGACAAGGAGGACCAGGTGAAAGGGGCTACTTAAAGGTTCTTTGGATAGTTTTGAGTTCTTTCCCTACAATAGACAAGCTGAAGGAACATTATATATTATAGATCATTTGACACTGTAGATTAGGAATGTCCTGAACACGACACATGTTCCTTAAATAAAAAGCATTTAAGTGAACGTGATGGATGTTGAAGGCTCTGTTTATGTTCCAGATGGGAGACTGAGAGTGCTATGTGTCAGTCAGTAGAGAGGGACTGTGTGGCTCTGAAAAAGGCCAAGACTGACCATGATCAGATCATCGCTACGCTACGAGGAGATCTGGACAGCCTGAAAGAGGAGCTCTACTTCCTCAAGAAGAACCATGAGGAGGTACGTTCTCTATGAAATGCCAGTAGGAATCCAGATGTTATCACACTCTTACACTTGCCTTTGTCTGTAACTTTAATTCATTTCTAAGATACAAGACCTCAGTGACAGCAGAGTGGTTTTAAAATATCCCAATCTGGCAACATTATAAGCATGGGGAAGAGTGATTCCTGCCCCTGTGGGCTTCTAGCGCAGGTCCCATTTTGGCCAATAAGTGCAATAACAACTCCATGGAGATCAATTACATCATATATATAAAAGGTGTCTCAGAAGAGCTGCTTTGTGCTTTAATGGAATTTAAAATGTATGAAGTTGTGAAAGAGAACTGAAGGATTAACATTTATTGATAACTCTTATAGAGTTCATTTCTAAAAATAAATAAATAAATAATTTACAATATAGGAGGGCACGGTGTCTTAGTGGTTAGCACGTTCACCTCACACCTCCAGGGTTGGGGGTTCGATTCCCACCTCCACCTTGTGTGTGTGGAGTTTGCATGTTCTCCCCGTGCCTCGGGGGTTTCCTCCGGGTACTCCGGTTTCCTCCCCGGTCCAAAGACATGCATGGTAGGTTGATTGGCATCTCTGGAAAATTGTCCGTAGTGTGTGAGTGCGTGAGTGAATGAGAGTGTGTGTGTGTGTGCCCTGTGATGG
>NC_083479.1:20855977-20900977 GCF_030014155.1 Tachysurus vachellii
GTCGCCTCCCAGGAGGCCCCAGAGGACGCTCACGTTTCAGTTTCAGACCCATCAAAGCCTTTCACAGAGATCATCTTTCCTGCTTCTTTCTCCAGCTACACAAAGAGGCCACATTACTGGAGCAGACAGATCTCTGCTTCAGCGCTGTTCCTGGGATCAGTCCTGCCTTTGTTCTCCAGTGTTTTTATCAAAAGAAACATCCTTTATTATTGTTTCTCTTTTCCTGCTTGCTTGCAATTTGAGCTTTTCTTCTAGGACGTAATGAAGCAGATGATAGTAGAGCTCTGTAATCTGTAACCCATGTAAACCCTTCATAGTGTAAGACGATGAAAATAAAATTTAAATCCACTCACACCTACAGAATTATTGTTGTTTTACTCGTTTCATCACACTGATGTAGTTTAATAAAGTCTCCATACGTGACTTTCGTGTCTTTTATTAAACAGGCAGAGATTTTAATCACAAAGGAATGAAACCAAAAACAATCCCAACTGATCAGTCAGTAGAACACAATTCACAGCACATCCTCATCATCATTAATCTTCTCCCTCTCTTTCTTTATTTATACACCTTTATCAGATTTAACGTTAAAGTTCATCTCCATCATGTTTGTACACAGTGAGGAAAAAATTCACACTTTCACAACAGCAGTTGGTGGTATAATAAACACTGTAAGAGCTCTCACTCTCTCTCACTCATCTTCTACCGCTTATCCGAACTACCTCGGGCATCAAGGCAGGATACACCCTGGACGGAGTGCCAACCCATCACAGGGCACACACACACACACACACTCTCATTCACTCACACACACACACTCTCATTCACTCATGCACTCACACAATACGGACAATTTTCCAGAGATGCCAATCAACCTACCATGCATGTCTTTGGACCGGGGGAGGAAACCGGAGTACCCGGAGGAAACCCCCGAGGCACGGGGAGAACATGCAAACTCCACACACACAAGGTGGAGGTGGGAATCAAACCCCAACCCTGGAGGTGTGAGGAGAACGTGCTAACCACTAAGACACCGTGTCCCCCACTAAGTTCTCTATTAATACTTATTTACTCATTTATAACGAGCTCATAAATAACTTTTTTATGCCTCTTTTGTGTAATTTGTTTGAATTCCTGTGAATAAATCCTCCTGTGTTCCAGCTTTCTGTCACTTCGGTGAGGTTTGAGAGACCGAACGTGTGTCTCGATCCCAGAACTTCAATATAAATGATTTGCATATTATTTGCTTTCCGAACGCTTGCACTCGGAGATCAAAAACCTGTCCCGTATTTATGTAGAGCTCGCGCTCCGTGTTCAGGATCGTCTTACGCCACAGTTTGCGTTGTGTTAAACTTCCAGGAGATAAAAAACACCGAGCGACAACCAGAGCAGATTTTTACACCAAAGCAAATTGTGATTTAAAAGAATAAAGACACGGTTCACGGTTTGGTTTATCGGCTCTAAGAACTTTACTAAGGACCGAATGCAAATAATGTAGACAATCAATTAATTTATTATAATCACAGGGAAATAAGTCATTTCTATATTTAATATTAGCTTTAAAAGGCTTGTCAGAAATAAGCTGAAATCATTCACGTGTTTATTTTAATGGTCACATTCACAACAACACACAGTACAACATGCAGACAGATGACTGTCGGGGGCCTAAAAACAGAACCATAGAATAAAGCATAGAATTACAATAAAAGTCAAATGTAACTATACAAAAATATATATATTGTAAATATACGTATAAAATGTCAGGTCGTGTTGTCGGGCTTCACGCAGCTGTTTGTACAGCGTCGCTTTCGCACCGGAAATATATTTAATGTTAAAGATCATAGATAACTCGCCGAGTCCAACCAGCTAATCGTATCATCTTTTAATCTATAACTTCTTTTAATTTTTTATCTGAGCTAACAACTAAATCTGATCTTTGACGTATTTTTACCCGTTTAACTTCGTAAAAATCGTAACAGCGTTAGCAATAACAGTAACGATAACCGTAGCCACGCCCCCTTCGCTATGACATCGTCACGACAGGCCCTCGCTATTTTCTCACAGGAATCATAAAAACACAGCTACAAACAACTAACAACAAACCAACAGCAATCTCATTGAACACATTAAATAAACTTCTATATATTTTATTAATCCTAGAAGATTTTTATTGCAACTGTAGATTTATTTAATTTTATTCTACTTTACAACACAGACGGTCAGGACGCTTTTGCCTGCGTGTGTATAGAAATTTCGGAATCGAAATCTATTATAATGTGTTTTTCGGGGTTGAGTTTAACGTTAAGGTTACAGTTAATACGCGTTCTTACGACTTTTATTCAACCGACGTTGAGCTGATTTCGTTTCATCGGACGAAATACAGCGAATACGTCTGAAATTAGAATGTAAATAAAATGTAAAAGCGTGTGTGTGTGTGTGTGTGTGTGTGTGTGTGTGTGTGGGTTTTGTACATAAACACTGCTGAGAGTCGAGTAAGAGAATACATTTAAATCCTGAGGATCAGAGCTTCACTTTACTTCACTTCACTTCACTCAGCACTTTGTTGTCATTCAGCGGCTCCGAGGTTGGAGGTCATTATTAGAGTTTAATTAAAAAAAAAAAAGTCTTCAGTTTCTTTTCATTAAAACAAATTGCAGATCAAAGGTCTGACCTCTACAGACGTGATCAGGTAAGATCTTTCCTAGCCGGGGATTGTGACCTCTTTATTCTTTACGACACAGACACACACTCGGCTGTAATTAGAGCTGTTTAAGCTGAAGAGCTGCTCTCTGAAACCTCACAGTTAAATAAATACCTGCTTTGGTTTTTTTTATACTTTAATCTGTATAACGAGAAGAAAAAAACTTAAGTAAGCGATCAGGGGCTGGTCACAAGAACTGGACTCACTGTGATGTTTAATATGTAACTCAGGAGTCAATCGATGGGTCATGTAGTTTCTGTGTGTGTGTGTGTGTGTGTGTGTGTGTGTGTGTGTGTTTGGATGAGGAAGAGTTCTGAGAACAAGAGACGTGAGTAAACAAAAACTAAATAAGAGCTGGCTTGAGGAAACGTCACGGTGCGGCGATCAGGACGACCGAACACCAGAGAGAGTCAATATTGAGATAGAGGGATGGATGAGGATGAGGATGAAGATGAAGGTGATGCAGGAATTAGTTAAAGACTGGGATCCCAGGGCAGGTTTATAGAATTATATATTTATATTATAGTTCTCATGACACTGCAATGGCACAGGTGTGTGTGTGTGTGTGTGTGTGTGTATGTGTGTGTGTTTGTGTGTTTGCGTGTATGTGTGTTTGTGTGTTTGTGTGTGTGTGTGTGAGAGAGAGTGTGAGAGTGTGTGTGTGTGTGTATGTGTGTGTGTGAGTGAGTGTGTGTGTGTGCGTGAGTGAGTGTGTGTGTGTGTGTGTATGTGTGTGTGAGTGAGTGTGTGTGTGTGTGAGTGTGTGTGTGTGAGTGAGTGTGTGTGTGTGTTTGTGTGCTTGTGTGTGTGTTTGTGTGTGTGTGAGTGTGTGTGTTTGTGTGTGTGTGTGAGTGTGTGTGTGTGTGTGTGTGTGTGTGTGTGTGTGTGTGTGTGTGTGTGTGTGAGTGTGTGTGTGTGTGTGTTTGTGTGCTTGTGTGTGTGTGTGTGTGTGTGAGTGTGTGTGTGTTTGTGTGTGTGTGTGTGTGTGTGTGTGTGTGTGTGTGTTTGTGTGTGTGAGTGTGTGTTTGTGTGTGTGTGTGTGTGAGTGTGTGTGTGTGTGTTTGTGTGTGTGAGTGTGTGTTTGTGTGTGTGTGTGTGTGTGTGTGAGTGTGTGTGTGTGTGAGTGTGTGTTTGTGTGTATGTGTGTGTGTGTGAGTGTGTGTATGAGTGTGTGTTTGTGTGTATGTGTGTGTGTGTGAGTGTGTGTGTGTGAGTGTGTTTGTGTGTGTGTGAGTGTGTGTGTGTGAGTGTGTGTTTGTGTGTATGTGTGTGTGTGTGTGTGTGTGTGTATGTGTGTGAGAGTGTGTTTGTGTGTGTGTGTGTTTGTGTGTATGTGTGTGTGTGTGTGTGTGTGTGTGTGTGTTTGTGTGTGTGTGTGTGTGTTCAGGAGTAATTAGTGTCCCATGTTCTGCCTGTACACTAATGTCTGTTTATATTTATAGAAGAAAAACATAATTTACAGGAAACAGAAGAGAAGAAAAAGGTCCCAGAGATTTGGGCCCAAGAACCAAACAGAACACAAGCAGTAGAACTCGGAGACAGAGCGAGAACTTTAACTGGAGCTTCAGACACGATGATGGAGCTCGGAGTTAAAAGACGCAGGTGAAGTCGCACTGTTCCAGAGACGGTTCTAGAGCAGAGAACTAGAGTAAAACTTCTTCTGTACGCTGCACAATCACACCGACCGGCCACTTTATTAGGAACATCTGTACATCTGCTCGTTCATGCAGTTATCTAATCAGCCAATCACGTGGCAGCAGCACAGTGTACAAGAGCTTCGGTTCAATCTGTCATGAGTGACGGATTGTGTTTCAGAAGCTGCTGATCTTTTGCGGTTTTCACACAGAACTCTCTGGAGTTTACACAGAATGGTGCAAAAGAACAAAAAACATCACTCTGAGGAACCACTGAAGAACCTGAAGAGGTCATAAGAGGTGGAAACTAGCTGAAGACACTTTAATGATTAAACCTTAGTCATAGGTTTTACAGTTGGGTTTTTAATAACCTTATCAAATATTAAGTTGATTTTTGATCCAAAGAACCTTTGAAAAAGTCCTTGTCACGTTCAGGAGTTTTGAAGAACCATTTTGAGATGTAAAGAACCTGTATTTCTCTTTATGTAGATGCTACAATGGTTCTTGTAAGAATAATTAGAAGCTCATAGCATCCTTAAAGTGTTGTAGTTTTAAAGGACGACACTTCGTTGTTGATCTACACACAAGCTCTGAGGGATCAGTCAGTATGTGAGTTCCTCGTGGGTTCTTCCTGAACTTTCTTCTAAATTGAAATAGGAAACAAAACTGAAATATTTTAATCTGTTTGATGTTTTTTTTTCAGATGATGATGTAGAACCACTAGCTTTCCTGTGCATGTAGAGAAGAGCGTAGAGATGATTCCTGACTAAACAGTGTGTGTGTTCACACAGCCAACACCTTTCAAGCTCAACAGACTTCCAGTCTAGACGATCCTAAAGCACACAGGTAAACAATGTTCCTCGCAGACCCTTAATCCGTTAAACACCGGCGTGGATTTAATGACTGTAATGTTTTTCAGTCTGCCAGCGATCTCCGGCCGAGCATCTTGTGAAACTTCAGTCCACCTTCATGCCAAGGATCAGCACAGACATGCAACGTTCCCTCGCTTGTGACATCACTAACCCTCAGCCTGCCATGGTGTGGGATTATTACACTGATGTCTGGCTCTGTGTATATGATTTACTCACACTCCTTCTCACCGAGTCCATGCTGTATACACCAACCTTATTAACCTGCTGAGGCTGGAAACGACGGCTCTAATCCAGGTTGTGTGGTCGACGTCAAGCAGAAGAAATTCAAGCTGAAACTTAACGCAGCTCTTAAACTCTGTCTCCTGATTGGTCAGAAGATGTTCCGCTTATCCAAACTACCTCGGGTCACGGTGAGCCTGTGCCTATCTCAGGCGTCATCGGGCATCAAGGCAGGATACACCCTGGACGGAGTGCCAACCCATCACAGGGCACACACACACACACACACTCTCATTCACTCACGCAATCACACACTACGGACAATTTTCCAGAGATGCCAATCAACCTACCATGCATGTCTTTGGACCGGGGGAGGAAACCCGGAGGAAACCCCCGAGGCACGGGGAGAACATGCAAACTCCACACACACAAGGCGGAGGCGGGAATCGAACCCCAACCCTGGAGGTGTGAGGCGAACGTGCTAACCACTAAGTCACCGTGCCCCCTGTCAGAAGATGTTGATTAGTTCTATATACAGCAGCTCTTACTGTATTTACTGTATATCAATGCACCAGTTCTAATACTTTATCGTTTCTATAGTAACAGCAACAACTTGTTTAACGGAAGTTAAATGCAACAGTAAACGGATAACAAAAAATATGTGTTGTTTTTTTTTTTAGTAAATAAAACATGTAAATGTTTTGCTAATGAATAGAAGCTTGAGATTGATTATCACCTTCTGACCAATCAGATTTCAGACTCTAACAGAGCTGTAGTTAAAACATTTATCATCATTCTGAGCGTGAATTTTGTTAGCAGACCTTCAGTGGAGCTGCACTGTGTGTATTATAGACTGGTGCTGCCCCCTGGTGTCTACATTAACACATTACACCTCAATACACGCCACCTATTCGATATGAATATTTACAGTGATTATCTGCTGATTATCTATCTATTTATTTGTTTATTTGTTTATTTGTTTATTTACCTTTATTTCAAGATATGATGTCATTATTTTGACTTCTTTTGAAATCTTCAAATGTTTCATTACGACTCTATTATTAGTTGTTTCAGTTTTATATTAATAAATATTTTGATTTATAAATCATTGTTTTTATTGACCTCGTTATTTTATTATTATCATCATTTTTACTGATAATCTCATTATTTCAAGACAGTTTATCCTTATTTCAACTTAATAACCCGTTATTTAAGATTTTATATTTCATTATATTGTTACTTCAAAGGATTCTGACGTTAATTAAACTTTTTTTTTATTATTTATTCTCGTTATTTCTCGATAGTAGGTCGTTTTTTGTTGTTTTACTTTATATGGCTCCTTGTTTTGACTCCTTATTTTTAATCCTGTTATAAGATGATAATATTTTGTCTTATTATTTTTGACATGTCGTTATTTCAAAGTAGTATGTAATTATTTATATCGTCATTATATTAATCTTCTTATTCAATTTGACTTAAATGGAAAACTAAATTATTAAGTTATTTTTACTATACTGGATTATTTTCACAGTTTCAAAACTTTACAGTTGCTGAGCAACTGTAGTATATAGCTGCAGTGCGGCGGGTGAACACAAGGGGGCGACAGCACACTGTTTCATTTCATTCTGAAGGGCCGGAAACGTAGAAACGGTCATACAAACATGAGATTATGTGTCTTTAATATAGTAAGGTGAACTGTGTGTATATACATATATATGTATGTTTTTATGTATGTGTATGTGTTTATGTGTTTATGTGTATGTGTTTATGTGTGTGTGTGTGTGTGTGTGTGTGTGTGTGTGTGTTGGGGGAGTCTACAGCTGCTGTTATAGATTGAATGATTCAAAGTTTGTTGTTTTATATACAGTATATATAATATATATTCTGAGATACGTTTCTGCTCACTGTGATATATGTGATATGATTATTTGAGTGATATATTTTGATATTGTTCCTCTATATGTCTTTTTTTATGTCTGTGTTTGATGTATTTTCCTCTTTATGACACACACACATCAATCCCTGCCCCTAAGGTGCATTATTCCCTTTTCTCAGATGTGAGAGACATCTGATGTTATTTCAACACTTTTATCTAGATTCTTGATCATAGATTAAAACCCTTCCCAGCCTTCATTGGTACACAGACTGAGGCACAGCCGTCACTCCACACTGTGTACTGGGTGACACAGCAGCATCCTGAACTCTGCCTTTTGCCTGTTATACTGAAACTGTATGTAGTGTTTGTGCTGTTATGTGGCTGATGTAGTCCTGTATGTTCACGGTGTGTGTGTGTGTGTTCACTGCTGTGTGTGTGCACTTTGGATGAGTTAAATGCAGAGAACAAATTCTGAGCATGGGTCACCGTACTTAGCCTTATGTCACGTCATGTCACAGAAGCTGTATGATGATTTTACACACTGCCTCTGAGGCCACGTTCACACTGCAGGTAAAAGTGGCCCAAATCCGATTTTTTTGGGGTCAAGTGACCAGGTCAGACTTCTTCAGGAGTAGTGTGAACACTCAAATCTGGCCCAGATCTGATTTTTTCAAATCAGATCTGGGCCACTTCCATATGTGGTCCTGAATCAGACCCAAATCTGATCTTTTCCAATGTGGCCGCAGTGTGAACAACAAAGGCGGATTTGATGCGACTTTTACGTCAATCTACATCGACATTTGTCACAATTATGCGCCGGCGAAAACTTGTTTTTTTTTTTTTTTTGCGCCGGCGAAAACGTGACACAAACGTGACTGGTAACGTGTGTGTTAAGAGTGTTATATAAAGTGGTTACGTGAACCAGCTCATAATGTTTGCATTGAATACATCACATTATAGCATTACATGATATGTTTGCTTGCACCAGATGATACAATACTTCCTCCATAACCTGCGTGTGACATCATTGTTATTGTTCGTTTGCGCATGCGGGTCAGTTCGAAACAGCAAACAGTTCACACTGGTATCTGATATAGGCCACATTTTAAAAGGCAATGTGAACAGACAAACAAAAAAATCAGATCTGAGAAAAATATCCGAATTGAGCGTTGAGTCTCACAGTGTGAACGCGGCCTGACACCTGATTGGCTGATTGGATAATTGAATGAATGAACAAATGCTCCTGGGTGTTAAAGATCCCATGAGTGTGTGATCTCAGTGAAATGTAGGACTATTCTTACAGCTCATTTTATACTTTGTTTACACGTGAAAAGAAAAAGCACAAAAGTAAATGCACACCATACAGTACAATATAAATGCACGTGCACTTTTGCATACAAAGTGTCATGCAACACGGTACAAACGATTTGAATCATATTTTTGAGCACAAACATGCACAAATCATGCACACCTTTAAAAAAAAACACTTTAATAACTCAGAAGTTTTGCCTTTTTCAGAAAACAGGACACCATCTTCATCACTGTGATCACAAGGATACAGACTTTAAACCAGAATTAGGAAGTAAAAGTGGTGTAAAAACACACACCGGTGTATTAAACAGTGTTATAAACATTAAGTAGGTATTTGCAGTACTTTTACACAGCGCTCGTGCGCGTCACCACGTGCTGTCTCTTTAAGACACCGAGCGACGCGGCCCACGCCTCGAAAAGCGGCTCGTTCCGGCTTGGACGACTCACAGCTAATAATCCTTCACTCCGCAGGAGGACAAATAGTCCCTGACACAATCACTCAGCGCTCCTGCAGCTCTCCTCGCACGCTAATCACGTGTTCTGTCCAGAGATTCCACGCGATACACGTATTTTTAATAGCGTGCTAAACGTGCTGGAAGGCGTTACGTTCTAGTCCCGGCGGAAGGATACATCAGACCGCGCGCTCTCGCTGTGACGAGCCTACGGGAGCGAGCGTGACTCGCGAACGCGCAAGACAGCTGGCTAGAGATTACAAGTAAGGTTTATTATGAGGTCCTGGACAAGACACAGACTTTTAAACGTGGAACAAAGTGCCTTCTTGTTCTTTCTGAGGGTTTGAGGTTAAATCAGGAAAATATTTCCTTGACCTGGGAATAAAACTGGATTATTTTTAAGATGATTTGTCTCTCTGCTTTAAGGTAAGTGAAGTTAAGACTTGCAGATGCATGAAAATAAAGGCAGTGTTTTTGTTTTGAATGGTTTGTTTTTTTCAGCACAAAACTGTCACGATTTCTACCCATGCATTCTTCTGTAATATCAGCAGGTGAATAAATGCATGCATCATCTTTCCTGTGTTTATCATCTGATGTTATGGGATGCTGATGAGACGTTAGATTAGATTAGATTAGATTAGATTAGATTTCTGCACTGATATAAAGTCTGCAGGTGATGTTTGGACAGATTGCATAGTTAGATATTACATTTAATAGAAGTGTGAATGAAAAAAAAACAACACTTTTTTATATTTAATAATGTACTAAAAATCGATTTAAAGATTTAACATCGTTTTATTTACAATCTGTTATAATAGAGAAAAAAACAACAAAAAAAACATCATATTACAATTTACAGCACTTTTGTATCATGTTTGTCTATCATCTAACACGTAAAGAATGAATGCTGTGATAAATAAATGTTTTAAACAGTATTTTTTTTTATTTAACTCATGAATCGAATTCCTTGAATCAGATGAAAGACACTGTTTTTGCACGTAATTGTGTTTGGCTGTCGAAATGACGGTGGTGCATGAAGGAAGTGTCTCATAGCAAAAGTTTCACCTGCTCGCAGATGAATCGTTTCTGTTTTATTCGATTCTTAAGTGAATCGAATGAGTGAATCGAGTTGAGTCAAAAGAATCGAATGAGTGAATCGAGTTGAGTCAAAAGAATCGAATGTGTGAATCGAGTTGAGTGAAAAGAATGGGCAAAGCTGTTAAACGTGGAACTTAAACGTTAAAAACAATCAAACAATACAAACATAAAATAAAACAAACAAACAGTACAAATTCTAACCTTCTGTTTCTATATTTCTGACCCAGAAATAACAATGTAAACAGAACTAACATAGAGAACACAGTGAATCCTTCAGTTGTGACCATTCACTCACTCTCACTCATCTTCTACCGCTTATCTGAACTACCTCGGGTCACGGGGAGCCTGTGTCTATCTCAGGCGTCATCGGGCATCAAGGCAGGATACACCCTGGACGGAGTGCCAACCCATCACAGGGCACACACACACACACTCATTCACTCACACATTCACACACTACGGACAATTTTCCAGAGATGCCAATCAACCTACCATGCATGTCTTTGGACCGGGGGAGGAAACCGGAGTACCCAGAGGAAACCCCCGAGGCACGGGGAGAACATGCAAACTCCACACACACACACAAGGTGGAGGCGGGAATCGAAACCCCCAACCCTGGAGGTGTGAGGCGAACGTGCTAACCACTAAGCCACCGTGCCCCCCCCACCCTCAGTTGTGACCAATAAATTACAACTTATAGTACAGTTAGTGCTCAATGAAATTTTTAATTACTGACTATTTCTAAGGTACCGTCACAATGACGTAATTAACTCGGATCTGTACAGACTCATACAGGCTGTAACGCAGACTGCAGCTTTAATAAATCTGTTTTTTTGCACGAACAATTAAGAGACAGAGACAGAAATCTATCCACCGACTTTGTAGACACGTTGTTTTTGTCCGTTATCAGCCACGCGTCCCGTCCCTGCAGTTTGTGATGCAAGCTGGAAAAGTTTACAGCAAAAGTATAAATGAGTTCATTCACATGATTCATTTGAAAACATGATTTGATTCGTTTACATTTACGGCATTTAACAGACTCCCTTATACAGAGTGACATACATTTTAATTTATAGAACTGAGTGTTAAGGGCCTCGCTCAGGGGCCCAACGGTGCCGGTTTGGTGGACCTGGGATTCAAACTCATGACCTTCCGAGCAATAATCCAACACCTTCACCTCTAAGCTACCACCCCCCCATTTGAAGGTTTTGTTTAAAGGAATTGTGTAAAATGAGTCGTGTAAAAGTTTTGTACGTTTTGACCAAATTTTTATTTCTGAGTCTCATCTGCTGTCATAAAGCACTGAAGCACTTAACTCTCTCTCAGCAGAACTTCATTTATACTTTCACTTCTCTAACGTGTGTTTTTTGGATTTTTCCTTAATAATGACTTCTGACCCAGACGGTACTTGCTCAACTTCTGTTTGGTGTCTATAGAAACATCTTTTGCTAATAAACACATGTTTACAGATGTGTTGATGAACTTTTATGAGAAACATTCTACAATCTAAATATTTCACAGTATTTATTTACAAACGATTTCCTTTCAGAAAGTGGACAATTAGAGATTTGTCAGCATCGCTACGTGGTGTATCAGGAAACAAAAGCATTATAGAAAAGTGTTTAGAGAAGTTCCACCGAGGAGGAGGAAGCGTTCAGTTGAAAAGAGAGCAAAGCGGGTTTCAGGTTTGCGTCGTGCCAACGAGTGATGATCGCAGCGACTCGGTTTAGAATTGACTCCGAGTCGACTCTTTTGAAGTGAATCGAAATGTGGAAATCTAGAAATACAGTTTTGCAATTTATACACATCCTTATGTATAATTTTAAACCGTTCATGACGATATGAAAAATGAGGAAGTGTTTTTTTTTGGTTGGTTATAAATAAAACAAACAAATTAATAGCCCGGTTAAAAGACGAGCCGAACAAATCAGAGGTGAGGTGTGTGTGTGTGTGTGTGTGTGTGTGTGTGTGTGTGTGTGTGTGTGTGTGTGTGTAGGGGACAGGATGTTCTTAATGGTAATAGTCTTGTTGTGGTGAACTTTTAGAGGCTTGTAAAGTGATCTGGAACCCCCCACCCCCCTACACACACCCCTCTCTGCCCCCTGACTTGTCTGTGTCTGTGGGTTCATGTTCTAACCGGTCCAATTTGAGGTTTGGCGTTGGAGGAATGAGTTTCCACTTTAAAACAGTGTGTGTCTTGGTTTACATCACACTCCTTCGTGTCATGTTGGAGTATAATTAGTCTTTGCTTTATTATTAGTATGCGGTCAGTCGGTAGAAGGTGAATTTCTGCAGACGTGGTTGATATTTTGTGCAACTAAAAAAAAAAAAAATCTGATCAGAAATACGGTCATTACGAGGTAAACGCGCTCGCGTACATGTACGGCTTCGCGGCCTCGTTGTCGATCACAGCCGGTTTTTGCCGTAAGTCGGAGTCGTGACAGTAACAAAAACTCATCGTGGCCTCCAGTTTGAATGTGATGTTTTCAGCAGAAGGTAAGATTTAAGCACCGTTTTCTCACACTGTCAGTTTTTTCCGACACCAAACCACTCACATGTACACCATGTCATGCCACATACGTCATCTCCACCACTGAAACTCATAGCCACGAGCTTCTGATGTTTGGCACGAAGTTACTCGCAGTTATTTCACGTATATTTGTTATGAAACCGAGCATCGTGTGTCGGTTTTGATCTTTTACGTATTACGTTTGACAGCGAATGTTGTGCAGAGCAGCACTGAGGTTTCGGTTATTGAGGTTTGAAAAGCAAGCAGTTGGATGAGATGCAGCGTGGTGATGAGCTCAGCGTGTCATGACTCACACACATGCTTCAGCAGATGTGTCTTGATGACTAGTGGCATGTTTATTTCGGGGGTTTTTGTTTTATTTACTTTAATTTTTTTCAGCGTACGTGGACGAATACGAGCGACGTACCGAAGTCAAATCGCTTGCAGCAGATTTAGATTTAGAAGTAAAAGAAATAGAAACAAAAAATATATAATATGCAAAAAGCTCTTCTTTTAGCTGGCTTAAATGAAAGGGCCGTGCAAATTCTTTTATTCCAGCTTATAAACAAGGCAGGAGTTCAAATGCATTTAGGTAAAAATATGCAAATGAGTAAATAAGTATTAAAGCGCTTACATTTGTACTGTAATATGTAAAAAAATGATAAACGTAATATATAAAATCACACGGTTAACTATAACAGGTTAGTTTGATGTGGAGTCACTTGTGTTAGCCTGTATTCATTGTTCACTGTATTCATTTTAGTGATGTTTACACAGTGGCACATCGTCCATGAGGAAGTGCTGGTGCTGGGTGTCGGTTACTTCCTGTCAGTTACTTTACTGGTGTGTCTCATCAGTAAATATATAATACTAATAAGGCAGATCGGACATTTGTCCAGGAACTCTGCTTTACCTGAGAAATGACTGACAGCTAAACATGTAGTCGTTTGTATAAAGTAATGAATAAACAGACTTGTGTGTACTATAACAGGTACAGAATACCCATAATGCACTTTGTATTTAAACCGGAAATATTAAATGAAGACAGAATAACAATCTACCGTGTGGGAATAATGAAATATTACATGCTGTCTCAATATAATGAGGTATTAGAATCAGATATAACATCAAAATAATGACACTTTGTCTCAGTATTAATAATTAGCTGTTATGTGAAAATAATGAGATACCTTCAAGAAGTAATGAGATACTGTCAGGAAATAATGAGATACTTTCAGGAAATAATGGGATATGTTCAGGAAATAATGAGATACTATGAATAATGAGATTTTAAGTGATAATGATTATTTAGTTGTAATAATGAGATACTATCTTGAAATAGAAAGATATCAGTCACAATAATGACGATATCCTGAAAAGTTATTGAGTTGAAACGACGAGATACCAAGTTAAATAATGAGATATTACATTGCAACAATCACACTGTCTTTAAATAAGGAGATATTTTGTCAACAATAATGAGATATATACTGTAAGTAGGTCCTGTTCTCCTGGTGTCTGCACCTCTCTGGCTGCCCGCTAGGGGGCGGTGTGTGCGGGACCCGCGGACCGTCACACACACAACCAGCCGAAGAAGAAGAAAAACTTCTCAATGCATGTGTAGTGCAGCACATGGGGAGCCACAGGCGTCACTTTACACGCGTTATAATGCGCTTATGTAGTGATGAGGGACTGAATAATGAGCTTTAACGTCTCAGAGACACAAACTTTTCCCGTTACACCGCACGAGCTCATCCTGAAGAGCAAAATGACGGTAAATATCGCGTTACAGAGGAGATAAAATGGCGGCTACTGACGCTCAGGTCACCGCGCTGTAGTTATAAGGTTTATTTCTGTGTGGCCTGATTGTGGGTCGGTTGTTTAACGGGCGCGCGAGCCGTTTTTGATAATGCGCGTGCAGCACGTGGCGTGAACGCGTGCACGCGCTTCTGGGGTCGGGCCACGTGCTCGATATTCATTCATAGATTTTTGTGGCTTTTTTCCACATTTTCTTCTTTTTCTTCACCTTTTTTCCTTCCATTTTCTTTTCTCTCTTTGTTCTTTCTTCTCGTCCCTGTTTACATCCCTTGTTCTTTTCTCACTTCTATAACTCCTTTTTTATTTTTCTCTTGTTCTTTTTGTCACATTTAACTCTTTTAACTCGATTTTTTTCTTTTGTTTAAATTTCTATTAATTTTCTCTCGTAGTCACAATGTTAAATCTTTTGTTTCTAAGTGCAAAAAACGTGTAAAGGCGAGAGGGAGGGGGAAGAGGAGGGGAAGAGACAAACGGGGAGCAAGAGAGAAGGGAGAGAGACAGAGGGGGGGAAGAGAGGAGGAGGGAGGAAGAGGAGGGGAAGAGACAAACGGGGAGCAAGAGAGAAGGGAGAGAGAGACAGAGGGGGGAAGAGAGGAGGAGGGAGAGAGACAGGGGGGGAGTAGGAGGGAGAGAGACGGGGGGGAGGAGGAGGGAGAGAGGAGGAGGGAGGAAGAGGAGGGGAAGAGACAAACGGGGAGCAAGAGAGAAGGGAGAGAGAGACAGAGGGGGGGAAGAGAGGAGGAGGGAGAGAGACGGGGGGAGGAGGAGGGAGAGAGACGGGGGGAGGAGGGAGAGAGACGGGGGGGAGGAGGGAGACAGGGGGGAAAGAGAGGAGGAGGGAGGGAGAGAGACAGAGGGGGGGAAGAGAGGAGGAGGGAGAGAGACGGGGGGAGGAGGAGGGAGAGAGACGGGGGGAAGAGGAGGGGAAGAGACAAACGGGGAGCAAGAGAGAAGGGAGAGAGAGACAGCGGGGGGGAAGAGAGGAGGAGGGAGAGAGACGGGGGGGAGGAGGGAGACAGGGGGGAAAGAGAGGAGGAGGGAGGGAGAGAGACAGAGAGGGGGGAAGAGAGAGAGACAGAGGGGGGAAGAGAGGAGGAGGGAGAGAGACAGGGAGAGAGGGGAAAGAGAGGAGGAGGGGGGGAGACAGAGGGGAGAAAGAGAGGAGGAGGGAGAGAGGGAAAGGGAAGAGGGAGAGAGAGAGAGAGAGAGAGAGATGTATAGAGAGAGGCAGACAGAGAGGCAGACAGACAGACAGACAGAGAGGCAGACAGACAGACAGACAGAGAGGCAGACAGACAGACAGACACAGACAGACAGACACACAGACAGATGTATATTCGCTGCCTGCTCAAGATGAACAATTCATTATAATGAAGCTAAAAAAACGAATAAAACAACTTTTAGTAAATATTAAATATAAGTTCTTTAAGTTCTTGTTCTCTTTTCTCTAAACTGATAGAAGCACATTCTTGGTACCTGAGTGCTGATGATGAAAGTTAATCTATTAAACTTTAATTGCCCCAGAACTGTTATAGAGTGTTAATTGTACTAATACAGTTATAACTGGATGTTATTAATAATTATAAATGTTTCTCTGCAGGCGTCTATGAGCAGTGGAAGCCAGGCGTCATGTGATCTCTGGGAGCACGTGATCGCCCCCCGTAGGAGCCAGGATGCCTGTGCAGGCGGCGCAGTGGACAGAGTTCCTGTCCTGCCCCATCTGTCTGAACGAGTTCAACGCTGGTGGACACAAACCCATCAGCCTGGGCTGCTCCCACACCGTGTGTAAGACGTGTCTCCACAAACTACACCGTAAAGCATGTCCTTTTGACCAGACCTCCATCAGCATCGACATCGAGCTGCTGCCAGTTAATCGTGCCCTGCTGCTGCTGTTGGGGGCGCAGGTGAGCATGGTGGGGTGGGGTGGGGCAACACAGGTGGCATTATGGCAGAATAAGTATGGAATAGTGGGTGGGGTTTTGGGGAAGTTTGGATCCTTTGTGGATGTTCTGGTGTAGTGGGCAGAAATTCTGATTGGATGGTTGGGCTTTCTGGAATAACAGGTGGACGTTAGGGATAGTGGAGTATTGGGGGCAATTCTGTGGTAACTAGTGCATGTTCTGGGGCTCGGAAGTGCAGATGGTGGGATATAGCAGGGGTCTTCTGGAGATGGTGGGATATAGGATGGGTCTTCTGGAGATGGTGGACCTTCTGGAGATGGTGGGATATAGCATGGACTTTCTAGAGATGGTGGGATATAGCAGGGGTCTTCTGGAGATGGTGGGATATAGCAGGGGTCTTTTGGAGATGGTGGACCTTCTGGAGATGGTGGGATATAGCATGGACTTTCTAGAGATGGTGGGATATAGCAGGGGTCTTCTGGAGATGGTGGGATATAGCAGGGGTCTTTTGGAGATGGTGGACCTTCTGGAGATGGTGGGATATAGCATGGACTTTCTAGAGATGGTGGGATATAGCAGGGGTCTTCTGGAGATGGTGGACCTTCTGGAGATGGTGGGATATAGCATGGACTTTCTAGAGATGGTGGGATATAGCATGGGTCTTCTGGAGATGGTGGACCTTCTGGAGATGGTGGACCTTCTGGAGATGGTGGACCTTCTGGAGATGGTGGACCTTCTGGAGATGGTGGGATATAGCATGGACTTTCTAGAGATGGTGGGATATAGCAGGGGTCTTTTGGAGATGGTGGACCTTCTGGAGATGGTGGGATATAGCATGGACTTTCTAGAGATGGTGGGATATAGCAGGGGTCTTCTGGAGATGGTGGACCTTCTGGAGATGGTGGGATATAGCATGGACTTTCTAGAGATGGTGGGATATAGCAGGGGTCTTCTGGAGATGGTGGACCTTCTGGAGATGGTGGGATATAGCATGGGTCTTTTGGAGATGGTGGACCTTCTGGAGATGGTGGGATATAGCAAGGACTTTCTAGAGATGGTGGGATATAGCAGGGGTCTTCTGGAGATGGTGGGATGTAGCATGGGTCTTTTGGAGATGGTGGGATATAGCAGGGGTCTTTTGGAGATGGTGGACCTTCTGGAGATGGTGGACCTTCTGGAGATGGTGGACCTTCTGGAGATGGTGGGATATAGCAGGGGTCCTCTGGGATAGCCCTTGGATGTTTTGGATAACGGGGAATGTTCTAGACGGTCAATTTGGGTTTCTGGTATACGTGATAAGTTGGTGTGTGTGTAAGGTAGAGTGGGGGGAGTGGGTGGGTGTTGTAGTGGCTGGCCATGAGGTGCTAACTGGGTGTACTGGGATTGCAGCTGTGCATTCTGGGATACTGGATGGATGTTCTGGGATGGTGTATGAAGGTGTCTGGTGGGAGCTGGTTTTCTGGGCTGGCAGGTGGGTGTCGTGTGGGAGGATGTATTCTGTAGATGTGTTACACACACCATCGTGTGGTGAAGTGTGATGTGTGACGGCTAAAAATAGTTGTGGGGAATTTGTTGTATGGGTTTGTGGGGGAACATTTATATCTTTCCGGATGTGTGGTTTAGATAATAAAAAAACAATAAAGGAACTCGTTTGTCTTAATTTCCTTTTAAGTGTGTGTGTGTGTGTGTGTGTGTGTGTGTGTGTGTGTGTGTGTGTGTGTGTGTGTGTGTGTGTGCGCAGGTTCCTGAAAGCCAGAGTGTGTGTCTGGGCAGCACTGAAGACGCACAGCATTATGAAATGTGCAGGACGTGTGTGGAGGAATTGGCACTTTACCTCAAACCCATCACTGGGGGAAAAGGTACAAGCACGAGTCTAAGCTCTCTCTGTGTGTGTGTGTGTGTGTGTGTGTGTGTGTGTGTGTGTGTGTGTGTGTGTGTGTGTGTGTGAGTGTGTGTGAGTGTGTGAGTGAGTGTGTGTGTGAACACGAGAGCGAGAAAAAGAATGTAAGCCTTTTTGTATGCGTTTGTTCTTGTGGTTCTTTGGCAGTGTGTGTGTGTAGATCAGTGTTTCCTGTTTGCTTTGTGTGTGTGTGTGTGTGTGTGTGTGTGGTTAGGTTTTGTGCGTCAGAGATGAAACTCGAGAGTTCCAACAGTTTCTGCCAGCTGCAGCGTTAGTGAACAAAATCTGAGCTTTATTTAAAAAGCAGGGTGATTGTGATTGATTTCACAGCTGAAGCTGTTTCATGTCCCATGTGATGTTCTTCAGTGACCGACGTTTAAAGGATTCTGCCACAATAACGTACACGAGACGTGAAGCACTTAACGTTTGTTTAACTTAACAAGCCTGAGCACATGTACCTGTTCTGTGTGTGTGAGAAAGGCGTGGTGTCTCAGGTTGCGAGCGCGCTCAGTCGGCCCATGCAGAGGAAGCTGGTGACGCTGGTGAACTGCCAGCTGGTGGAGGAGGAGGGCCGGGTGAGGGCGCTGCGGGCGGCTCGCTCTCTGGGAGAACGTACCATCACCGAGCTCATCCTGCAGCACCAGAACCCTCAGCAGCTCTCCGCCAACCTGTGGGCCGCCGTCAGGGCGCGTGGGTGTCAGTTCCTCGGACCTGGTGAGTCTTGTGGAGCTTAAAGATCTGTACACAGAGATGGTCTTTGTATTAACTGATCCACCTGGACACCACTCGAGCTTCTTCATGGTTTAGGAGACACGTTAGTCAGTAGAAGGTTAGACAACGTGTCTCCTGAACCGTGAAGAAGCTATAAGGTTTGTGAACGTGGTCCTGCTCGGTGTCTGTGATGATTACTCATAGGGCAGATTCTGATGGGGAGACAAATCTCTCGTCTGATCTCAGAAATGAGTTTATATAGTCTGAGGACACCAGAGACACGAGTCCTGTCTCCTGTAGCTGATTACATCTGTGTCTGAACATCACTCTGTGTGTGTGTGTGTGTGTTACAGCGATGCAGGAGGACGCCCTGAAGCTTGTCCTGCTGGCTCTCGAGGACGGCTCGGCCCTCTCTCGCAAGGTTCTGGTGCTCTTTGTGGTGCAGAAGCTGGAAGCTCGGTTCCCTCAAGCCTCCAAGACGAGCATCGGTCACGTGGTGCAGCTTCTGTACCGCGCCTCCTGCTTTAAGGTATCTGATCTCGGTGCTGTGTAAAGATGGTGTGTGTTTGTCACGGAGGTGTATTATGTCATGACTCCTGCGTGCTTGGCAGGGCAGGAATTTTGCCCCTGTCCCAGAATGCAACTGAAGAGGTTTAGTGTGTGTGTGTGTGTGTGTGTGTGTGTGTGGTGTGTTTGGTGTCAGTGATGATGAACTCATAGGGCAGATTCTGAGTGGGAGAAACACCTGATTCTCTCACCTGATCTCAGACGTGAGTTATATATAGTCTGAGAACACCGAACGCACCGCGCTGACGTTAACCAGCTCGTAATCAAGGCTCCTGTTTATCAGGTGACGAAGCGTGACGAAGACTCGTCACTGATGCAGCTGAAGGAGGAGTTTCGCACGTACGAGGCTTTGAGACGTGAACACGACGCTCAGATTGTCCACATCGCCATGGAGGCGGGGCTACGCATCTCTCCCGAGCAGTGGTCCTCTCTGCTGTACGGAGACCTCGCCCACAAATCACACATGCAGTCCATCATAGACAAGGTACCGCCTACTTCCTGTTTATTTAAATTTTATTGTCTATAGAGAAAAAATTCTGATGTTTTTTTCCCCCTGAGGATGAGGACACGAGGACGTTTCGGTGTGTGTCTAAAATCTGCCTTGTATTCTTATGGCAATATTTTATTGTGGGCGGAGCTTCAGGGGCGTGGCTTCTTCACCCTGGAAACTTAACTTTTTAAAAAAACTTTTTTTTTTTAGTAGTTTATTTTTTTTGTTCTGTTAAATTGTCTGCTTTATTTACGTAGTACGTCATTTATTAAACACTAAAATAAAGTACTATT
This sequence comes from Tachysurus vachellii, assembly GCF_030014155.1. Classification (NCBI taxonomy): domain Eukaryota; kingdom Metazoa; phylum Chordata; class Actinopteri; order Siluriformes; family Bagridae; genus Tachysurus; species Tachysurus vachellii. The sequence continues at coordinate 20,876,330 of NC_083479.1, forward strand.
TTTTATTTTTAGCTTAAATTTTATGTTAATTTTATAAAACGTGTTTTTTATCTATTTAAATTTGTTTCAGGTTTTTTTTTATTAAATAAAATCCACAAAGAAAAGTACAGAAGCGTATCGCATTCACTCGAGTAAAAAAAAAATCTTAATTACTTAATTATCTCTAAGTCGTTAATTCAGAAAAACAGAGTAGATTTTTTTACTGAAGTGAACGTGATACGCTTCTGTAGAAAAGTGTTTTTAAACTGGTTTTATTTTCTGTTTCTGGTCGATGGTTTGGTTTCTTCTCCCACGCGCCACAGTTATAAAAACAAATCATCTCCACCCACAAAGACGCCTACAACGAGCCAGTGGTGTGTAACAGTGTGTTTAGTGACGGAGGATAAAACATCCTTCTGAAAGCATCCTGAAATTTGTGTCTGTGTGTGTGTGTGTGTCTGTGTGTGTGTGTCTGTGTGTGTGTCTGTGTGTGTGTGTGTCTGTGTGTGTGTGTCTGTGTGTGTGTGTGTCTGTGTGTGTGTGTCTGTGTGTGTGTGTCTGTGTGTGTGTGTGTGTGTGTGTGTGTCTGTGTGTGTGTGTCTGTGTGTGTGTGTGTGTGTGTGTGTGTGTGTCTGTGTGTGTGTGTGTGTCTGTGTGTGTGTCTGTCTGTGTGTCTGTCTGTGTGTGTGTCTGTGTGTGTGTGTGTGTGTCTGTGTGTGTGTCTGTGTGTGTGTCTGTGTGTGTGTGTCTGTCTGTGTGTGTGTGTGTGTCTGTGTGTGTGTCTGTGTGTGTGTCTGTGTGTGTGTCTGTGTGTGTCTGTGTGTGTGTCTGTGTGTGTCTGTGTGTGTGTCTGTGTCTGTGTGTGTCTGTGTGTGTGTCTGTGTGTGTGTCTGTGTCTGTGTGTGTCTGTGTCTGTGTGTGTCTGTCTGTGTGTGTCTGTCTGTGTGTGTGTGTCTGTCTGTGTGTGTGTGTGTCTGTCTGTGTGTGTGTGTCTGTCTGTGTGTGTGTGTGTCTGTCTGTGTGTGTGTGTCTGTCTGTGTGTGTGTGTCTGTCTGTGTGTGTGTGTCTGTCTGTGTGTGTGTCTGTCTGTCTGTGTGTGTGTGTGTCTGTCTGTGTGTGTGTGTCTGTCTGTGTGTGTGTCTGTCTGTGTGTGTGTCTGTCTGTGTGTGTGTGTCTGTCTGTGTGTGTGTCTGTCTGTGTGTGTGTGTCTGTCTGTGTGTGTGTCTGTCTGTGTGTGTCTGTGTGTGTGTGTGTGTGTCTGTGTGTGTGTGTGTCTGTGTGTGTGTGTGTGTCTGTGTGTGTGTCTGTGTGTCTGTGTGTCTGTGTGTCTGTGTGTCTGTGTGTCTGTGTCTCTGTGTGTCTGTGTGTCTGTGTGTCTGTGTCTCTGTGTCTGTGTCTGTGTCTGTCTCTGTGTGTGTGTGTCAGTGATGATTACTCGTTAGGGCAGATTCTGAGTGAGAGAAACATCTGATTCTTTCACCTGATCTCACACACACGAGATTAATAATCTGAGAACACACACACACACACACACACACACGTGCAGTTCACGTTCTGTTCACGTATGCGGTGTCTCTTTAATTACTGTTTTTTTTTTTTTCTCCACACCATTTTTCCAGCTTCAGTCCCCAGAATCCTTTGTGAAGAGCGTTCAGGAGCTGACGATCGTCCTGCAGAGAACCGGAGACCCGGCAAACCTCAACATCCTCCGAGCTCCGCTTGAACTTCTGGCTGGAATCGACCAGAACCTGGGTGAGTGTGAGATGTTCATGGTGCCGTCCTCCTGGTCCTCGGTTCTCCCGGACGTGTGCCGTGCTACCGGTTCCTCCAGTCCTCGGTTCTCCGACACATCAGGCTCTCTAACGTACCGTCACTAAATGCTGTGAGAGTTTAATAAGCACAGGAACACAAGGAGCTGCTGTTTATTCTAAAGCTATAAGGTTTGTGAACGTGGTCCTGCTCGGTGTCTGTGATGATTACTCATAGGGCAGATTCTGATGGGGAGACAAATCTCTCGTCTGATCTCAGAAATGAGTTTATATAGTCTGAGGACACCAGAGACACGAGTCCTGTCTCCTGTAGCTGATTACATCTGTGTCTGAACATCACTGTGTGTGTGTGTGTGTGTGTTACAGCGATGCAGCATACACACAAACTATGCAGTATAAAGAATGACGTTCTCTCTCTCTCTTCCTCCCTCTCCATCTTTCTCCCCGTCTCTCTCTCTGTCTCTCTCTCTCTGTCTCTCCCTCTCTGTCTCTCCCTCTCCGTCTCTGTCTCTCTCTCTCCATCTCTATCTTTCTCACTCTCTCTCTCTCTCTGTCTCTCTCTCTCTCCCTCTCTGTCTCTCTCTCTCTCCCTCTCTGTCTCTCTCTCTCTCCGTCTCTCTCTCTCTCTCTCTCTCTCTCTCTAGACTCAGCCGTCCCCTCGTGGGAGGAGCTCGAGTCAGTGATGTTGGCGGTGAAGGTGGTGGTCCACGGACTCGTTGAGTTCATTCAGAATTTCAGCAAAAAGAGTCACGAGACCTTTCCTGTAAGTGCAGAACCTCCTCATGTCACTTCCCAGCCTACAGATTTCACACGTGTTCCTCACACGTGTTCCTCACACGTTTAAACACGTTCCTCTCAAGTGAATCTCTGCTCTTTGTACTGATATGGAAAAATATATCAGATGAATAAAGAAATAAAATTGGTGTAACGTATTTTAAAATGTTTCCTATCACGTGTGTGTGTGTGTGATTGTGTGTGTGTGTGATTGTGTGTGTGTGATTGTGTGTGATTGTGTGTGTGTGTGATTGTGTGTGTGTGTGATTGTGTGTGTGTGTGATTGTGTGTGTGTGTGATTGTGTGTGTGTTAGTCTCAGCCCAATAGTAAATACAAGACCAGCATGTGCAGAGACCTGCGGCAGCAAGGAACCTGCCCACGAGGTGTTAACTGCACCTTCGCCCACACCCAGGACGAGCTGGAGAAGTGAGCACACACACACACACACACACACACACAAACCCCCACCCACCCACCCATGGACCAAAATGACTATTTATAAATGTGTGTCGGTGTGTTGCACAAATTCACGTGCACCCAGAACGATGTGCAGAAATGTGTACTGACTACATAACACACGTACAGTGAACAAAGTGACAGGAGGCTTTTTATTTTCCCTCTTTCTGTTCCTTTGTGTTCACACTCACACCCACACACACTCGCTTTACACCCACACACTCACACACACACACACACTCGCTTTACACCCACACACTCACACACACTCGCTTTACACCCACACTCACACACACACAGCCTCTCACCACTCTTCTCTCCTCCTCCAAGGTACCGAATGAGGAATAAGAAGGTCAGTTCAGGAACCAGGCCGTCTCTCCTGTCCAAAACGGGTGCAGTGAAATCCTCAGGTGTAGACGTGTGTGTCTGTGAGCAGGAGGGCGTGGCCTCAGAGAGCTCCTCCCCCACTCACCTCGTGCCCAGAGGAGGAGAGCAGGAGCAGGAGGAGGTGGTGATGAAGGAGCTGGCTGATGGATTCAGAGCTACCAACCAAGATCTGTGAGACGTTCTTCCTACACACACACACACACACACACACACACACACACACACACACACACACACACACACACACTTTAATCAGATATATTTCTGAACGTTATTTATACCCAGGATGTCCCCGATGGTGTTTAGGTGGTCTCTAGGTGTTAACTTTTTAATTATTAAAAAAAAGTTCTTCTTCTACTGAGTTCTACTCTGATGTTTGAAGAATGTTCAAGAACATTTTTTTTTCCTGCTCTCAGGAAAACAGGTTCTCCTCCTAAGAGCCCAGTGTCAGGAGGTTCTGCAGACCCCTCAGTGCTCCTCAAACCCTCTGCTCTACCACAGAGAGCTCACCACGAGGTCCCCTACTTTCCTGAACAGAGATCTGCCTACGACTTGCCGTCCTGCCCGTCTGGTGACTGACTCTTTTATACACACACACGCGCATGCACACACACACACACACACACACGTCTGTCACTGCAGGGTTTCTTCAATCTGTTTCATTTTAAATGTATAGACAACTCGAGGGTGTTTCAGTGTTTAATATGTAAATGTTCGATGACGTCTTTCTTTAACCAGTAAAAAGGACACTTTGGGTTATTTGCATCAGTTGAATATGTATGAAGGGGCGGAGCCAAAAAGGTGTGCAGCTAAAGGCTTTAGTAGGTCACAAATGTGTTCATGGGGAAAGATGGTGAACTTGAAGCACATAAATGGACGGATTCTCAACCTTGTGGTAACCGCGACAACCTTTTGGATGCTCGATCCAGATAGCAACAGTACTCAAATGTGGGCGGAGCTAATAATAAAATCCTGCGGAGCGTCGGATCTCTTGTTTTTGTATTTTATTTTTCTCTCTTTGTCTCCACAGGTAATTTTTTCCCTGCTACTGTGTCAAACTCTCACAAACATTACTTACCTCGCTTCCCTCGCTCAAGCCCCGCCTCTGACTCCTCGGCCCCGCCTCCTCTGGCTCCGCCCTACCCTGACCAGCCCCTCCAATCTCGTCTAGGTCTGTCTCCGTATCCGGCCTCCCCCCCTTACCCACCCCTCCCTCACTCGCACCCCCACGGTCACGGCGTCTACGCTCCCGTCTACGACAGCCGACGTCTCTGGAGGCCTCAGCTGTACCACAGACAGGACGGCCGGAGCAACTCTCTCCCTCTGGAGGTGCTGCACTCGTCCATCTATCATCCCCCTCTCCGTGAGCGCTTCAACTCTCTGGACAGCGCCTACTGCAGCGCCTCCAACAGGCGAGCCGCCCTGCACAGGGTACGAGTTTCAGAGACCTTATACCCTAAACTTAAACCTCTGGGTCCTGTTTCTTTTGTTTACTTTTTTTTTGGCCTTGAAATTAGCTCCGCCCTCAAATGATATGGAGCAACCTGCTGAATGGCGGCAACAGTAACCAACGAAGGCATGGGGCGGGGCTTAGATAGGGGGCAGGGCACCAGCTAGAGGGACATTTTAAACATGTATTAAAATGTTTTGTGCTTTAATTAACAATGTTCTAGAACGACTCTTAAGAAGTGACTCAGTTTAAAACGTTCAAGGTTGTTTATTGTCGATGCCGCCACGTGTGCCGACGTACAGAGGAACCGGAATACGGTTTCTCTTATCGAGTGTATATTAATAATACGAGCAGGTTGTGCGATATAGACAGGTTCGTACGGAGGGAACAGCGGCGTACTTGTAATAAACAGACGTCATATAAACCGAGCGAATATCTCGTAAATCTGAACGAATAAATGTACAAATACAAAAAAAGTGCAAAAATACGTCTGAATTTACGTAAATGTTCAGAGTAGGATTTAATTATTAAAATAAATATAATAAAATATCAAATGTTATGTATATAAATAACATTTATATAATATAGAACACGTAATTAAAGTTAAATTAAATATTTTCTTTTATGATGTAAAAGGAGAGGAAAAAAATATTAAAATTTATTAAAAAGGCAGAATTGTCTCTGGGGCCTGAACTAGATAGATGGATGGACATGTAGGTTTGTGTAAAGTGTTTAACGTGTGTGTGTGTGTGTGTGTGTGTGTGTGTGTGTTAGGAGGCGTATGGCCGAGCTGCTTTGGGCTCTGAGGATTTCTACACTCTCCGGCAGGATCAGTGGTCACATCAACACCACGGCTCAGGCCGAGTGGCACAGCATTCCCCTGTCTTTACTGTGGATCTCTGCTCTGAGGTGTGTGTGTGTGTTTGTGCAGTGTGTGTGTGTGTGTGTGTGAGTTTGTGCAGTGTTTCATTAGAAATCTTCAGTTGGTGTGTGTGTGACAGCAGGAGTGCCGTTTCTCCCTCAGCGTGCTGTTACAGCTATTTAAAGCGGAACTGTTGCTCAGCAACTGAAGAATCTTAGCAAGTTTCAGTTCGTGTGTGTGTGTGTGTGTGTGTGTGTGTGTGTGTGGGACAGTTTGGCAGCACACACACCCCTGCCTGTTGACTCACTGTTATTTTTCTAAACGCAGCCTGTTGCATGATGGTGGGTGTTTACACAAAACCCACGGAGTTCTTCAGCACTTCAGTTTCTTCTCTCATTTATTTCTTTCTCTTTCATTCTCTTTTTCTGTGAAATGAGTTTTATTGACCTTCATAAAGCTAAATGAGATTTATAACCTTTTACATTTTTAAGAGTGTGTGTGTATATGCGTGTGTGTGGTATGTAGTATGTTTGTGTATGTATATATGCGCGCGTGTGTATATGTATGTGTGGTGTATGTGTGTATGTATGTGTGTGTATGCGTGTGTGTGTGGTATGTATGTATATATGTGTGTGGTATGTATGTATACATGCGTGCGTGTGTGTGTGTGTGTGTGGGGTATGTGTGTATATTGTGTGTGTTTGTGTATAGTGTGTGTGTGGTATGTATGTATATATGCATATATGTATATTGTGTGTGTTTGTGTATATTGTGTGTGTGTGTATAAATACACACACAGTTGTCAGAAATTCAGACCGTCCTGATTTTTAGCTCTTTGTCGTTCCTTTATTTAATGTTACACAGGAAACATTTATATTAAGGATTAATTACAGATTGAATAATCATTGTTTTTAATTAGTTACATTTAAGATTGATTCTAAATATTTAATAAAGTAGATATTATTATTATTATTATTATTATTATTATTATTATATATCTACAATAAAATAATTAATTTAACTTGTTTACACACATCATAAATGTTCTGTTCTTACCTGAACCCTGAACGAAGGCCCTTTCAAATCAGATAAAAGATGATTTTATTTTAATTCTATTAATCCTAGAAGCTTAATTAAAGCTTTATTGTTTGTTTATTTGGAGATGTTTATTCTCGAGCGTCTTTACGTTAATAACTAAAAATGTTTTTATGCTTTAAATAAATGACGTGTTGATGTGCAGCTTCACACCAGAGATTTCACATGTGTTAAACACTAAAGGAAATAAACATGAACACAAGTAATGTAAAGACTGCTGTTTAACTACTGAGTGTGTGTGTGTGTGTGTTTAGCGTGTGGACAGTGGGGTGTGTGTGAGCTGTAAATGTGGAGGTGCAGACACGCCGCTCAGTCGTTACTCACCGTGGTCATGTGGCGCCGTCGGGCCGTTTGACTCTGAACCTCTTTATTCTCACACCTGTTCCCAACACATGGTGAGAGAACACACACACACACACACACACACACACACACAAACATAAACACACACACACACACAAACATAAACACACATACACGCGCACACACACAGTCATTCTTTATGAATGGGTGTAAATGTGAATCAATCATTTTCCCATGTGGCTCTTTACTGTACACTGTTTAACTCCTGAAATCCTCCATTATTCATGTATAACAGATGTGACATGAAGGCAGATGTCCTGTGATCGATCTCTCTCTCTCTCTCTCTTTCTCTCTCTCTCTCTCTCTGTCTGTCTGTCTCTCTCTCCCTTTTCCTCCCTTCCTCTCTCTCTCTCTCTGTCTCTGTCTCTCTCTCTCTCTCTGTGTGTCTCTCTCTCAGGACGGTGAGTGTACAGCTAAACGCTGGCTGCAGGTTTCAGAGCCGTACAGACGTGTGAAGGACGAGGACCCCATCATCCCGTTCGGAGAAGGTCCCATCATCTCAAAGTGGGGAGCGATTTCCCGCTCATCTCGCACAGACCACCACACCACTGAACCTGTTCAGGCCACAGCAACACACGGACGCACAGCCACCACCACGCTCATCAACTTCAGAGGTGTGTGTGTGTGAGAGAGAGAGAGACAGGGTGTGTGTGTGAGTGAGACAGGGAGTGTGTGTGTGTGTGTGAGAGTGAGACAGGGAGCATGAGCTGCTGGAGTTCACGTTGCAGCTCCAAAGTCAGTCAGGAGTTTAAAACATGAATGTTTAACGTGACTTGATGAATGTTTAACATCATAATAAATAAGTCTGTTCTATGCCGAGATGTAATGTTATAAAGTTAAGTACGGATTTTAAATTGTTATTGATGTAATACAACAACGCTAATTAATATACATAGAATTATATTCTGTATAAAAATCTGATTATAAAACATTGTGTATTGATTTTAAATATGCAGTGTTATAAGAACACCGATTAGTCCTTTAAAAATGAAATCTTAGGTTCTCAATATGGCGTAAATAACTTGAACAACGGGGGGAGGGATGGAGCACCGGCGCCATCTAGAGGGTGTCGGGTTGTCTGATGTAACTATTGCATGTGGCGATGATCTATAATTTATTTATATATATATATATATATTTTATTTTTTTTTAGATTACAACTCTCATGCCACACCGGGCGAGTGCCAGTGGAGTCTGTGTGGGTTTGAGTCGACTCGCTCGGGGTTCCTAGGAAGGTAAGTTAGTGCTGTGAGAGTGTGGTGTCAGTGTGTGTGGTGTCAGTGTGTGTGGTGTCAGTGTGTGTGGTGTCAGGGTGTGTGGTGTCAGTGTGTGTGGTGTCAGTGTGTGTGGTGTCAGTGTGTGTGGTGTCAGTGATGATTACTCGTTAGGGCAGATTCTGAGTAGGAGAGTCACCTGATTCTCACCTGATCTCTCACACGAGTTTTTAGTCTGAGAACAGCACACATGGAAAAGATGCTGTTTAGTACAGTGTTTGTTTCAACACTCACGTGTGTGTGTGTGTGTGTGTGTGTGTCCCCCTCTCTCTCTCAGCGAGCAGAGACGCAGCTCCTTCAGCACCGCCGGGAAACACCGAGCCGAGTTCCTGGTTGGAGACGGAACAGAGAGCGAACCGGACCGGGACATTGAGCTGGAGCTGTGTGCTCTACACGTGGACGACTTGGAACCAGCAGGGATCCAGTCAGAGGTCAAAGCTACAGAGAATTCACTAACAGCCTTTAAAAATATCCAGATGTCTGTAATCCTCCTGCTCCTGAGATACACGAGTGCCAAGTTTGTTTATTATTATTAAACCCAGACGCTGATGATGTCATGGTCATGTGACCTATTAATCGTGCACAGAAAACACATTAGGGGGAAAAAAGTGTTGCTTAAAATAACGTCTCTGAAGAGAGAATATGACTGAGAAGAACGTGGCTTAACGTTAGAGATGACTTTTGTTCCTGAGGTTCATTAAACCCCCAGTCGACCCACGTGTCTGTAGATTGATCCTGTTGTGATCAGCACTGCTGTTATATTTACTGTGTGGTTTTCTTTGTCATCAGGTATCTTTGGAGCCTCGGTGTGAAAATCACCTCTCTGGTGTGTTTAGCGATGCGGGCGGAAGCTCACGGACAGCACAGTCGTTACCTGAGAGCGTGGACACACATTTACTGAAGAAGATGGCCTTTCGGTGAGCTGAGCGTTTTATTAGTCAGGATTTAAAACGCTTCGTTTGAATGTGTTCTAGGTGTTCACTTTGTACATGTTGTGACCCAGAGAGAAGGGGTTTATGGGTAAGTGTGGCACTCAGACTCCTCGTTACAGGCTCGTTATGACCTGCTGCACGTCGGCGAGATCTGATTGGTTATCGTGACCATTTGCTGCTGTTCTACGTTTGTTTTTTGTAGATGAGCGTTTAGTCCCTGATCACTTAAAGGTGAGGTCTCCGTTGTTTGAAAGCCAATGTTGACATTTGAAATCACCAAAACAAACACGCCCCTAACCCAAATGGGTCCCACCCCTGTATCGATAGCTCCGCCCACACATACATACGTAACCCAGGCAACTAATGGAAAGAAACGTGTCTTTATCATAGCTGAAGTGAACAATACGATTGTAGATAAACAAACAAGCAAAAATGACACACAATCATAATCATGTAAAGGACAAAGACATATATTAGTTCTGTGTAACAAAGCAAAACCAACGTTACTCACCTATCGAGAAGGAAAAAAGCGCCTCGGCGTCTTAAGTAAAGTTGGTCACATATTCACAGATTGGAGTTTCCCGAGTCAATAACTCCTGAGCTAAACACTGTTACTACACAAAACACGGTTGTAGCTGCGTCTCTACATTACTACGATAGAAAAGAGGTGTTATTTGTGTAGTAACAGTGTTTAGCTCAGGAGTTATTGACTCAGGAAACTCCAATCTGTGAATATGTGACCAACTTCCTGCTCCTTCAGTTCTCTCCAGCGCTGGAAAGCTGATCCTATATTAACACGTCCTACTTCTTACCTTATCGTAAGCCTTTCTTCTCTTTCTTTCTTTGTTTTTATCCTCCATGTCAATGTTAAAACCGCTTTCTGCTAATGTCACACATGCACACTGAACACTCTCTCCGCCCATATTGACAAGACACGCCCCTTTCTGCTCATTGGCTACACGTTTGTTTTATTTTCTCAAACAACAGAGACCCCACCTTTAATCCTCACTTGTGGGGAGAAATGATTTCATTGAGGTGCTTCATGATTTAGTTTGTTGTGCTGATCGTAATGTTTTGATTTACTGTTAAAAGAAACATTGGAATGATGATGCATTAATAAGGTGTTATATCGGCTCTGTAATGTGTAATAAAGCTTAATGCAGAACGGTTTCACTTACAGCTGTGATGCCGTGTGAATAAATATGAATGTTATAGAGCTTCATAAAGGCCTTCATTTAAAAAAAAAAAATGTATCTGTGGTTCAGAGATTCTCTTCTGGTTTCCTGTAAATTCTGGTTAGTTTCGTTAAACACCGCCCCCTGGTGGACAGAACAGTATGAACGTACACTTGTAATGTGTTGATGTGAAGAAGAATAAATTGCCTGTGATGTGATGTGATCTGCCCTTTCAGTCTAACATCGACCTTTCCCTCCATCTTACAGGAAGTCCCTCTCCCCTGGGGGCCTGAACGCTGGAGGTCTCACCGTGGGGAGTCTGGTGATGAAGACGGGTTCACCGAGACATCCAGGAGACTCCACCGGACCGAACCCTGGACCTGAGATGATTCTGAACGGGAGCTAAAAAAAAAAATGCAGTGTTTGAGTCTGGTCATGTCTCTTGGCACTGATCCACATCTATTTTTTTATATTATAAAGCCTTTGCTTCCCCAATTTATTCCCAAATATCTGGTAATCGTACGTCAACCCCCTTTTTTTTTTTTCTTTTAAAGACTCAAATTTAAAAAAATTATGCATCTTTTTTTTTTCCTCAATTCTTAAATTATTTATTTATTTTTTTTTTGGCTTTTTAAATTTCTGCACGTTGCGTCCACACGTCATCTCAGGTTCACCGGTCTGCCGATCAGATTCCTGCGATTACACTTCCACTGATGATGATGATGATGATGGTGTTTGTGATGAGTTTGTGCTACTGCACTTCCTGTCTGTAGGTTTCTATATTTCTGCTACACATTTACAGTGAGTGAGAGTGAAGCCTGGTGCTCACTGAAGCCTGTTACAGCTCCTACATCCTGCTGCAGACCTAATGACTCGGCTACATGCATGAAAATCTGAGTGGGAGGTTTTTTTTCTTTGGTTTATATTTTATTAGGTTTTTTTAATGAACTGAATGCATGAATGCCTATGAAGTGATATAGGGTCTGTCTCTCTCTCTTTCTCTCTGTCTCTCTCTCTCTCTCTCTGTCTCTCTTTCTCCATAACTCTCTCTCTGTCTCTCTCTCTTTCTCCATAACTGTCTCTCTCTCTCTCTCTTTCTCCATAACTGTGTCTCTCTCTCTCTGTCTCTCTCTCTCTGTCTCTCTCTCTCTCCATAACTCACTCTCTTTCTCCATAACACTCTCTGTCTCTCTCTCTCGCTCTCTGTCTGTCTGTCTCTCTCTCTCTCTTTCTCCATAACTCTCTCTCTCTCTTTCTCCATAACTCTCTCTCTCTCTCTCTCTCTCTCTCTCTCTCTCTCTCTCTCTCTCTCTCTGCCCTGACTTGTGTCCTAAACGCATCGACGTTTGTCTCAAGCTGTCCCATAACCTGAGAGTCTAAAAAAAGGGGCATGTTTTATGCTTTTAGGACCTTTTTTTTTCTTCACTTTTCTCAATTCCAGACGAGAAGAAATGAATTTCTCAGAGGAATCAGTGTCCGCTTGATGTAAGCGCTGTGTTTTGCAGCCTGTTAAACGTATCGCGTCGAACGATACGACGCACGCTGTCGTTACAGCCGCACCGTATATAAACCTTAAAAATACTTCGGTTAATGATATTTAGCTGAAATGCTGATAGTTTGATAGATAATCATCAGGGAATGCAGGACATGTAGTGGGCGGGGCTTGTTCTGTATCTGCTCACTGTGCGTTCTGTCCAGTTCTGCGCTCTCGTCACGGTTCTATCACGCTGGTGGTGTTCGACAGTCCGTCTCTGTAACAATCTGACCTTCGCCTCATGAGATCGCTCTGAGCTGTGAATCTGTTTGTCCGGGAAACTCCAGCTAGACTAATTAGACGAATATATATATATTGTGTTCTAGTGGACACACAGAAGTAATAAACCAGGTCACGCTGCTCGCCCGTGCTTCAGCAGACCGCGTCTTGTTTCACGCTTTGTGTCCGGCGTTACTTTCGCTGGGGGGGGGGAGAGTAAACACCCCTGTCTGATCCTCGTGTTTGAATGCGACATCGCTGCTAACTTCCGTGAAGTTGTGTGCCGAAGTATTTTGTATCAGGAATCTCTTAATTTTTCCTTTTGTTTCGGTCACTGGAAATAAACCGAACCTCCGGCTCTGTATTCGCTGTTTAAGCTGGAGGTCGTTGGAGCGCCGGGTGATGAGCAGATCTCCTGAAACGGGTCGTCGTCTTCTGCAGTCTTGTGCACTGAACCGTTTTTCTTTCCTGCCGTCCTTCACGCGGACAACGGCGAGATCGGGGCACTTTGTGTTACGCCGCGTTAAAGGAAACGTCTCCTATTTATAATAGGGTCAGTTTAGTTTTTTTTTTTTGTTGTTTTTTTCTCATATGTAACGTGGATGCAGGAATGCGGTAGGGCTTTTTGCCTAAAATATTGGCACCTTTTTTGTTAGACTTTACACCAGTTTTAAGGTAACTGGTGTCCCAGTGTTGAATTTTATTGCCTGTGTGCGTGTTTTATTAAAATATATTTAACCTCGTTTCTCTTCTTATTTTGGCCAAGATATAATATCTAGACTTTAACGTGTTAAGCTCTAGATAGTTGTCTGTGTTGCACGAGTGAAAACACTTCAGTACAATAGTGTGTGCTGTGCAAAAACAATTAAAATATATCTATTAAAAAAAGGATGCAGGCGAATATTTGTACAACAGCTGTAGCTGCATTTTCTTAGACTTTTTTTTTTTTTTTAAAGCTATAAAATAATGTATGATATGATTTGTGTGTTCTCCTGCTAGAGCTTTTTACTTTTGAGTAAAGGAGGACTAGAGATGCTGTAAGATGATTACTAGTATGATTTTTTTTTTTTTCTGGTTTCACTGCTGCAGACTGGATTTTATCGGATTTGTTACAGCTTCTAATCTTCAGCCTTCTCTAATCTCAGCATGAGGTTTTTTTTTATTGTTGGATTTTATTCGGCGTAGGTTTCTGTTTATCCTCTTACTGTGATTTGTGATGGATCAGCTCGACTCTTGAGTCTCACCTGCACGCTGCTTTTATATCAATAGTGTGTGTGTGTGTGTGTGTGTGAGATCATCTTCCCCGTACTGGTACTGTTATATACTGGATATTAAATCAGTTTATCACAATTCTGAACAAGTCCAGAGAGGATTAAATAACACAAATAACCCAGAACCACTCAGTTTATCCCAAGACGTTACTGATGGTTATTAATGATAATAGACGACTCCATAAAATTTGTGTAAAGTTTAATCTATATTCGGTTATGTTTTAAGAGATGATTGATTCACGAGAAACGTGAATTTATTTCCTATATGTTGAGTTTATGGCTCGTTCCTTTAAAAGTAAACCACAGTCATGATCAATAGACATTTGGCTGCTTTCAAGCTGGTCTTGTGTTATCGGTTCCCGTTGACCCGGAAACGTAAACGTGATCGTTTTTATTTGGTAGATTAGTGTTTGACAAGGCAAGCATGTGATCATTTACCCCTTCATCGCAAGCCTCTCTGGACCTTTTGCACGTACAATAGTTTACTTCTGATGATCGCTGGTCGTGATTGTGTGCATTCTCACCGGGCGTGTAAATTTATACGTCCCTGACAGCAGCTAATGTTGAATATTTTTACGTCTGTATTAGACATTTCCTTTGCGAATCTATTGTTCGATTTAACTGTAAATGAAATAAAAGATGGTACGCATCCATCAGTTTATACATGACGCCGCCATCATATAGATGGAATTTTACTGCAGTTTTATGATCAGCTATATTTAAATACATAGATATTTATCAGACATTCTTAAAAAGAAGTTATCTTTTGGTAGAAAAATAAACGTATTTTGATGCACTGAACAGATTTGCTGTTTCGTATCTTTGCTGTTTGTGGTTTTGTACCTTTGCAAAGATCTGAGCCGCTCTAAAGCCCATGCTGATGAAAAGGTTATTAAAGGTCATTGTGTAACTGCATGCTGAGATAATAAAAATTTGTCCTCAACGATGTTGTTCATGCTCATGATTTATGATCACTGAAAATTTAGTATCAGAGGTTTTTAAGTGAGTCACATTATTTAGATCAGCTTACCAAAAAGAGTCGACTCTTTTGGCTCCAAAGGGTGTGATTTGTCTTATGGCTGTAATCGTTGCATGAAATCTAACTCTACCTTTTAATAAAGAAAACATTACTGAATGATCGTTTGGGAAATCTGTAGAACTTCCATCATGCTGAATTATGTAAACAAACATGAGTCATATCTCGTTGTTCGTGTTCACTCGAAAGAGTCGACTCTCAAACTCGCGCACGACAAACAACTAAATGGTCAAATTTGTACTCTAGGAGCTGGAATAATAGAATTTAATTAATTAATTAATTAATTAATTAAAGATGATCTATATGTTTAACAATGGCATTTTATGTCACTGAGACAAAATATATTCAAAACACCAATATAAACGAGTCACATACGAATCGGCTCTCAACATCCAGCTGATTCAAAGAACCGATTCTGTCGAGAACGATGCATTACTATCCTGAGAAGTGATTATTACTTTTTTTAATAATGCAGGCGTATTTTGATGTTTATTTACAATTACAATTGTATAACTAGGACGCTGTTATTTGAGGCAACTGCGAATATGAAGACATGACGTTTAAACTACTCTAAACCAGAAGGTTTACATGTCCTGTATTTGTTAGCCACGTTATTCGAACCCCAAACCGAACAGCGACGTCATTACAGCGAAAAAACGTATATATTACATCCTCCTGCTGTATCCACGCCTTAGCAGAAAGTCCGGTGTGCGCATGCGCAAGCACAAAGGTTTGCGCATGCGCACTACCCGCGGCGCTGGGTTGTGTTTACGGCTCTGATGCTGGTCTGTGCCATGTTCTATCAAAGCTCTGTGGAATAAAAACAAAAAAGTATTTTTGGAAAACAGGTACGGTTGACTTTATCTTGAATTTAAAGCACGAGTGCACTGTTAATAATTTATTCCACGCATTTTATGCTGCATGTAAACGGGAGCTAATGATACTGTGAGATTGTGTTGTTAGCTTGTAGGCTAACAGACGCTTAGTGCGCGAGATGATATTTGATATACCCGTATTCCGTCTCATTCTGCTTTCTCGTGCTAGGATTGGCTGCCTGATCAGGCTCGAGCGCAGCCTACCAATCAGAACAAAGAAGCGTGATAAAATGCGTTAATCCTAGAACAGGAGGCGGGATTTGTTCTGAATACAGGTAGGACTCAGAATAACGCAGTTTGCTAGCGATTCTCCGCCTGTCAGTAATAATATTAACAAATACTCGGATTCTGAACGTATTTGTCCTAAAGTCGTTTAAGACAGCTTCTAAATCCCACACATCTAAAAAGTGTGTTTGTCGTGGCGCTTGTATGAGGTATAAAATGTACAATTTTAGTGTATTTACAATAAAATAAATCTCTCTGCTACACAACCTAGCTAGCTCGATTAGCTTTCTGGCTCAGCACCAGTTGTAGGTCAGTGTGACACATTTCGTTTCTCTCATAAAATTCTTATAACTATATTTTCTACAGAATTGTGTTTTTTTATTTGCTGAACATGTGTTAATTTGAACGATTCAGCGGTAAATCTGTGAGCGCGAGCCCAACCCAGCCTCAGCCTCACAGACACTACTGACGGGAAAAAGAACGCACGCGCACATACAAACAGTGTGTGTGTGTGTGTGCGAGCATAGACCGTCTATTGTTGCACGTGCGACTGGAATAAAGCAGATAAATAATATTAATTTGTTTCACAACATTATTATTGTATTAATCCTGCACGTGTAGCTATATATTGGACTGGTAAACAAACCCTAATGTCCATCTGTGTGTAGGTTGTGTATGTTTCTCTATTAACATGATTATAATTCACATCATTACGTTGTAAAAGACACACTGACGTCAATTTATTTATGTTTCTACATTTGTTTATCGAACTGATTTGCAGTTTTTTTTTTTGTTTTTTTTTAACACTTTTTGTTAGGATTGTTAGATTTTTTTAAAACAATATTTATAGTTGACTTGTCATTTCCCCGCCTCCGCCTTGTGTGTGTGGAGTTTGCATGTTCTCCCCGTGCCTCGGGGGTTTCCTCCGGGTACTCCAGTTTCCTCCCCCGGTCCAAAGACATGCATGGTAGGTTGATTGGCATCTCTGAAAAATTGTCCGTAGTGTGTGATTGTGTGAGTGAATGAGAGTGTGTGTGTGTGTGTGCCCTGTGATGGGTTGGCACTCCGTCCAGGGTGTATCCTGCCTTGATGCCCGATGACGCCTGAGATAGGCACAGGCTCCCCGTGACCCGAGGTAGTTCGGATAAGCGGTAGAAAAGTGAGAGAGAGAGAGAATTGTCATTTCTCCAAATACCAAATACGAGCCTATGCAGGTATCCGTTGTTCCAGCTCGTCTACTTGGGGGGAAAAAACGTGGTCTCGTATCGCAAGTGTCTGAATTTAGCCTTTAAAGAAGATTTACACAAATGATCTCTGTGTGATTATCCAATCTTTTGCTCATTGTCACAATGATCAGGTCAAGTCAAGAAGTTTTTATTGTCATTTCAACCGTATATGTATGACGCAGTATATAGTGACATGAAACAGAGTTTCTCCAGAACCCTGGTGCTACTACATAGAGCAGAACCGTAGCTAAGGACATAAAGTAAGTTGTCCTGGCCGCATAAAGTGTGTCGTGTGCCATCAGATAATACAAAACAATACACAAATTACAAAATTGTGCTGAACAGTGTGCATACTGTGTATTATACATTACATTGTGCATAACTATAAGGTTATGAACAAAGAGGGTACGAGTAAACGTATATACACTTAACACGTTAAATAAGATTGATATGAAATAAATGCAATTACAATATGTTAAAAATAAAATTTTACATCTTTACACAAGTC
This sequence comes from Tachysurus vachellii, assembly GCF_030014155.1. Classification (NCBI taxonomy): domain Eukaryota; kingdom Metazoa; phylum Chordata; class Actinopteri; order Siluriformes; family Bagridae; genus Tachysurus; species Tachysurus vachellii. Next base: position 20,893,741 of record NC_083479.1, read on the forward strand.
AGTAAAATGGAGTTTTATCAAGTTAATGGTGCAAAGGGAAATGGGTGAATGTCACCAAGTAGTTGTGGTGTCACAGAACTTGAGCAAGGTGGATGAACAGATTTCTCAGATTCCTCCCTTTTCCACTCCGTTTTACATGCGTTGTTTTGTCACAGTAACCGCAGAGCTCGTGAACTTGAAATAAAATCTAGGTGTGTGTTTGACTGATCAAATTTAGAAGAGAAAGCTATATTTATTAGAGATGCCAGAGAAATGGTTCAGAAAGAGAAAAAGGACTTTTTTTTTTGAAGGTAGATTAAACCGCAGTGTCAAATCTAACACTTTGGATCATTTTTATCCTGATGTTGGTGAAAGAAAGCGATGTGTTCAGCATTAGAGCAGTGAAAGCTTTGCCATCGTTAGACAACCGACTAGTAAAATGATGATACAGAAAATGTTTTTTTAACTCCTGTTTCCTCCTCATGATGCTTCAGGGAGTTTTCCTTTTCAGGGAGTTTTACGAGTTGTATGCTTGGTGGTAGCCCATCATGGTTTTTTTGCATATCAATACAATCAGCTGACTGTATTGATGCATGATCTCTTCACCTAATAGTGAAACAAAACAAATCCTTGTTTGACCCATAATTTTGTTACAGCTGTATTGTGTATATGTTTAAACTTGTCCGGGTGGTTAAGAGAACAGGCGATTGTTCTTAGCGCCAATGACACACACACACACACACACACGTACACTCCGGTACACACAGAGCAAATATAGTTACAGTGTACACATACTTCACAGTGTCAGATAATACACACTTATATTTTCTTGTCAGATTGTAGAACAAGTTACCTGGTGCAGGTGTGTTAGGAACTGAAAAATCAGGCTTTATTGAACTTCTAATAAGTTATCTTAAAAAAAATCTCAAGTTCCTGAGATTATCAAAGATTATCGTAGGGAGCGTACGTGCTGTAATGGGGACGTAAATGGACACCGAAGTCTCAATCGTGTGACACCAGAATGAGGGACTTATTTATTGCATATTCATGAGATGGTGGGTTATAAATATTATAATGCCAGTAGAGGTGAAGTCTGAAGAAAGGTGTCTTGTGGATTATTCAGCATGTTTGTGGGTTAATTTGTGTGTTTGCTGATCCAATATTCTCCAACTAGTCCAGGCACTCAAAATTTTTTGATTTAATGGTTTTCTTGAGTTCTCACTGGTGTATTTGGTGTATGAATGGACATGAGCCTGGGTTTGATACAACTACATGCTTTGGATCTGCAATAAACTACAATAACAGTACACTTTTCTAAGAATGTTGCAGATACCTTGAGTACTTTTACATTTACTTTTATAGGCAGCTTGCACAAGGCTTGCGTCATGTATCACCCCCGGTATCAGACCAGTAAATGACTACAGTATCGGACCCGTACTTGACACCCACATTGATCCGTCTCTTGCTGAGTGTCGCTGCAGTTGTGTGGTGAGAGACAAGGTTCAGAGTTGTCCAGAAAGAATCTGAAGCTGTGTGAAACAAGCCCCTAGGTGGTGTGAGTGTGAGTGAGTATGTGAGTGTGAGTGAGTATGTGAGTGTGAGTGTGAGTGTGAGTGTGAGTGTGTGTGTGTGTGTGAGTGTGTGTGTGAGTGAGTGTGTGAGTGAGTGTGTGAGTGAGTGTGTGAGTGAGTGTGTGAGTGAGTGTGTGAGTGAGTGTGTGAGTGAGTGTGTGAGTGAGTGTGTGAGTGAGTGTGTGAGTGAGTGTGTGAGTGAGTGTGTGAGTGAGTGTGTGAGTGAGTGTGTGAGTGAGTGTGTGAGTGAGTGTGTGAGTGAGTGTGTGAGTGAGTGTGTGAGTGAGTGTGTGAGTGAGTGTGTGAGTGAGTGTGTGAGTGAGTGTGTGAGTGAGTGAGTGTGAGTGTGAGTGTGTGTGTGTGTGTGTGTGTGATGGGTCAGTGTCTGAATAGCAGAGCTTGTTGAATATCCTCTGCCTGCAAGTGATTTAGAGACAAAACAGATCTGTTACACAACATCAGCGTTTACACTTAATAACCCCTCTCTGTCCCTCTCTCTCTCTCTGTCCCTCTCTCTCTCTCTCTCTCTGTCCCTCTCTCTCTCTCTCTCTCTCTCTCTCTCTCTCTCTCTCTCTGTCCCTCTCTCTCTCTCTCTCTCTCTCTGTCCCTCTCTCTCTCTCTCTCTCTCTCTCTCCCTCTCCCTATCTCTGTCTCTCTGTCCCTCTCTCTCTCTCCCTATCTCTGTCTCTCTCTGTCCCTCTCTCTCTCTCCCTATCTCTCTCTCTCTGTCCCTCTCTCTCTCCCTATCTCTGTCTCTCTCTGTCCCTCTCTCTCCTCTCTCTCTCTGCCCCCCCCTTCTCTTCCTCCCACACTCAGTAGGTCTACCCTAATGTGCTCAGATGCTTGTGCAGAATTCTCAGGCAGATTCTCATACAGAGCTTTAAATCAAAGGAGCTCATTAGAATATTAGGCACCGCCCATAAGGTCGGGTCTCACAAGTGATTGCGATATAAAGATGTCCGGCGAAGTGACCATGGACTGGAAAGGCTGTTGCTCGGAGCATTTGTGTAACAAGGCGGCCGTTATTATTATTATAGCTCATGTATGAAACATCAGACCAGACTCTGTGCGTGTGTGTGTGTGTGTGTGTGTGTGTGTGTGTGTACTGAGAAACCGATACACACTGCAGTTTAGTTTTACACACTTCTCTAGAGGAAATGCCCCTGACCCGGTCTGTGTGTTAGGCGAGAACACAACACTATACACAGGCACAAAGACAAAGCCACAGCCTGTCATTCACTTCCTGTCCCTTTTTAACATTTTAACACTCGTTATTATCATTTAACTCATCCAGTGTGTTGTGTATTTGTTTTGTGCATGCACATTTTTTCTTTTCTTTTCTGTTTTATTGCTTTAGTCTCATGAGGTTTGGTGGTGTGTTGAAACCGAGCCATCCACCACATCTGTACTACTGTTTCCTGCACTAACAAAAGAAGCTCTCTAACATGGTCTAGTCTATTAGTCCTTCTAGAGAGAATGTATACAGGAAGGTAAACAGGGGTGTGATCAGACACCAACAGATACCCAGCTTTAAAGGTGAGGGCCACGATGTTTGAAAGCCAATGTTGACATTTGAAATCACTAAAACGCACCCCTAACCCAAATGGTTGTCACCCCTTGTTTTTATAGCTCCGCCCACACATACATACGTAACCCAGGCAACTATTATGGCAGAACCTGCTGGGGCGGCAGGCCGAGGGGATATTTTTATCAATAAATGAACACAATGAGTAATACTATGGTAATACAGATGTGTTTGTGTAGTACTGTGTGTTGTACCGTGAAAGGTTTAGCTCCGTTTCACGCCGAAGACGTTCAGTTCTCTCCGTCACCCCTCATATACATTAAAAGTGTTCACATTCACGTGTTCACTTGCTTCTGTTTCTCATCGTTTGCAGGAAAACTGCCAAATACATCATGTGCTTTTTGTTGAACTTTCCTGCTCTACTGGTCTGTTTGATTTCTCCTTGTGTCTGTACTCACTTTCTCTTTTCTATTTCTCTTTTTTGTTCCTGGTTTTATTTCATTCTAATACATGGTGAGAAACGTCGTGAGCGTGTCGGTGGAGTCGACTAAAACTGATCGTATTTTAGTTGTTTGTCTGAAATCATCAGAAAAAGTTTAGAGTTTCTGTCGCATATAAATGTAAAAAATTTCATTTAAGTTGTCTATATTTGTCTATATTTATTTCTTTGTGATTTTAGGTTATTTTGGTTCTTATTAACTGTTCTTGCCATGAAGATAGCCTCAGTACCTGACATGGCAGTAAATTATAGCAACTAAATAACTAACTTTGTCTGAAATAAATGCTGATGAACTAAAACCCAGCCATCACCAGGGCTTTATATTTACATAATCGTGTCTCTGCAGGTGAACCAGCAGCTCCTCTGTCTCTTTATTTTCATATTGCTATGGATGTGTGTGTGTTTGTGTGTTTGTGTGAGTGTGTTTGTGTGAGTGTGCGCGTGTGTGTGTTTGTGTGTGCACATTCTTTGCATGTTATTTTTTTCAGATGGTTGTAGACACTCACATTCTGTCCATAAGGCTTTAGCTCCTGTAAAACACACCTGAGAGTTTACTTCCTTTTTTTCTCCTAATAACGTCAGTGTGTACATAGCTTATGTGTGGTGTGTGTGTGCGGCGTGGTGTTTGTGTGGTGTTTTTGTGTTGTGTGTGTGTGTGTACATAGCTTGTGTGTGGTGTGTGTGTGGTGTGTTTGCGTGGTGTATGTGTGGTGTGTTTGTGTGGTGTTTGTGTGATGCATGTGTGTGGTGTGTGTGTGTGGTGTGTGTGTGTGTGTATATACATAGCTTGTTTGTGGTGTGTGTGTGTGTGTTACCGTGCCAGTCAATAAGACAAAAATAACTTGAGAAAACTTCTCATATAGTCATTTAAATGTATTCTATAAATTTATTACGGTTTTAAGGATAAAGATTAAAACTGGGTGATGGATTAAGTTTCGGTTAGTCACCAAATTCTGTCTCTCCTCTTGGTTTAATCACGTATTAGTACATCGTGTTCTTGGTGTTGTAAAATCAAGTGGAAGTAGGAACACTCATTTCTACACAAAGGTAGATTTGGTGTTAAATGTTTTAGTGATTAAACATAATTGTGTTGAGAAAGAGCAGAAATTTTAAACTCGTCCCCAAACATGTCCTTTATCTCCTTCCCCTGTTGTTGTTTACAGGTGATTCAGATCACTGAGCGTCATTCATGAGTGCGTCCGGCTCGGTGTAGCAGTCATGGATGACATGGCCTCTGTGGGGAAAATTAGTGCCTCCTCTGACTCTGTGTCCACCCTGAACAGCGAGGACTTTGTCCTGGTGTCCCGCCTCGGGGACGAGACCCCGTCCGCTAACAACGGCAGTGACGATGAAAAAACAGGCCTGAAGGTATGACGTTTGAATGAGGTGAAGTTTCCTGAGATGGAGACAATGATCGATCTTTGTGAGGTCCTAAAGACACCTGGATGAGTGAAGCCTTGGTGTAAAACACACACACACTTCTGATAGAATATAATGTCAGGTTTAAGCTTAGGTTTAGATCACAGTCAACAGACTTCATTTGAGTTTTGGGATTAGTTGAGGTTTATGGATTGGAATTGGGCTTGAATTATGTTTTAAGGTTAAATTAAGATTAGTACCTAACGAAGGACCGGATTATGTCTAATACGTAGGTTTGGATTAGTGGTTAGGATATGATTACAGATCGGGGTTGGATTAATATTAACGCCGGGTCTTGGTTTAATATCCGGTTTGGATGTAAGGTGGTGGAGTTTGGATTAAGTTTAGGATTAGATTTCGTTTGTTTTAACGGTTCGGGAAAGATTAAGCGTTATGTTTGAGATTAGATTAGATTAGAGATCAGATTCGGTTCAGAGTCGAATTAGGGATGACTTCTAGGTTGTAGTTAAGGGTTTGGGAATAGAGTAAGAAATAGGATTTGGGGATTAACAATATGATTTTTGTACCAGTTAATGCTTTTTTCCATACACACACACACACACACACACACACACACACACACACACACACACACACTGTACATCGTGTTAATTATGACATATTTCTTCTCTTTGGTTGAGGCGCAACCCCATTGGACGACCATCTGACTTGCATCATCTCACGTTTCTCAGACTGAAGCAACAAAGGAACATTCCCATTCTATGTACACACACACACACACACACACACACACACACACACACACACACACACACGGATGGTGTGTCTTGTCACCTTGGGCCAAAGATGGAGAGGAGTGTGTGTGTGTGTCACCTTGGGCCATTGATCACTTTTCTTTTTTTGGAAGAACTACATCCATTGTTCTTTTTTGTCTTTTTTCACTGTTTTCCGTCTCTCATCCGTCGCCTCTTGAAAAATCCTTCCTTTGTGTGTTTTTTGGTCATTTTTAGGTGTCAGTGGTTTTGCAAAAGCTTTATTTATCTTTTATTTGAATCAGAAGATCACACCGTGCCATTTTGTGTCAGACGTTCTTGCGCTCCCACGTCATCCTCTGATCTTCACCACGCACGATCGTTACTCTTTCACTTCCTCAGACGTGTGTTGGAAAAGTTTAACACGATCTAAATGCCGATCATCTCCCAAGTGTCCATGTTTCATCATCTGCTGCATGTTCTCCGTGTTCTTTAATTTCCGTGCTCTTCTCTCGTAAGAGGCCCTTCTAAACCTCTTGTTTGTTACACAGGTGATTTCTGAGGAAGGGGTCAGCTTTAAGGTCAGTCTTTTTCTCTCATGCTTTCAGTTTTCTTTTCCCGTTCCCCTTCTGTTCATGCTTGTGGGTCTCCTACAACTTTTCCACCGGCAGAGTCGGTGCTGGTTCATGGTACGCTTTTAAGATTTGAGCTTTCATTATAACCCTGAAGTAAAACCCTTCACTGTCTTCAGTACACACACGCGCACACACACACACACACGTATAAATGGTCATTATACTGCTACAACAATAGTAACAGTTTTAATAGTTTAATGTTTCTATAGTAACATCTCATTCGCGGGAGCTAAACAGGAGACTAAGAAACCTTAAAGGTGAGGTCTCCGTTGTTTGAGAAATGCTTCAGAAAACTGAGTCGGGACGACAAACAAAACAAAAACAAAACAAACGTGTAGCCAATGAGCAGAAAGGGGCGTGTTTTGGCAATATGGGCGGAGAGAGTGTTCAGTGCGCATGTGTGACATTAGCAGAAAGCGGTTTTAACATTGACATGGAGGATAAAAACAAAGAAAGAAAGAGAAGAAAGACTTACGATAAGGTAAGAAGTAGGACGTGTTAATATAGGATCAGCTTTCCAGCGCTGGAGAGAACTGAAGGAGCAGGAAGTTGGTCACATATTCACAGATTGGAGTTTCCTGAGTCAATAACTCCTGAGCTAAACGCTGTTACTACACAAATAACACCTCTTTTCTATCGTAGTAATGTAGAGACGCAGCTACAACCGTGTTTTGTGTAGTAACAGTGTTTAGCTCAGGAGTTATTGACTCGGGAAACTCCAATCTGTGAATATGTGACCAACTTTACTTAAGACGCCGAGGCGCTTTTTTCCTTCTCGATAGGTGAGTAACGTTGGTTTTGCTTTGTTACACAGAACTAATATATGTCTTTGTCCTTTACATGATTATGCTTGTGTGTCATTTTTGCTTGTTTGTTTATCTGCAATCGTATTGTTC
>NC_083479.1:20915977-20930977 GCF_030014155.1 Tachysurus vachellii
GCTTGGATTTGTGTACATGAGTTCATCTTGCTTTAATAATCAATTATTCTGTATATTTAAACACACGTATACAGAGATCTCTGTTTACACACGTGGGACAAATCAGAACCAGACACAAAACGAAGTCCAGTTTAATTACACTGCACTGTGTTCTGTTATTCTTCACTATTACTTCTTCTCATTCTTTTCCTCCTCCTCCTTTTTCTCATTGTTGTTGTTCTCCTTCATCTCATCTTTATCCTTCTTCTCATCGCTCTTATTCTTCTCCACCTTCTTTTTTTTCTTTCTTCTCCTCATTCTCATCCATTGTCTCATTCTTCTTTTCATTCTCCTACTCTTCTTTTTCTTCTTCTTTCTTGTCTTCCTTTTCGTCGTCTTCTCCTTCACCTGCTCCTGTTCGTTCTTCTTCTTTTGCTTCTTCTGTTTTTCCTCTAACTCCTTCTGTAATTTCTTTCCTTCTTCTTCTATGTTGTTGTCTGCTGCATCTCTTTTCTTCTGCTTCTCCCGCGTGTCCTCTTTAACTCTTCCTCCATCCTTCTTCTCTATCTTCATCTTCTTTGTCATCTTCTTCCCGTTCCTTTTCTCCTCTTCCTCCTCCTCCTCCTGTATTTAAAAGTTTTCAGGTGGAATCCTTTCTAAAGTATTTAGAATAGAAATGTTTTCCTCTTTTCCTCTCACAGATAACGACGAGCCACTGCTGAGCGGTTCTGGAGACGTATCTAAAGAGTGTGCTGAGAAGATTTTGGAGACGTGGGGAGACCTTCTGTCCAAATGGTGAGTCCTTCTATACAGCCAAAGCTTAGATTCGACCAAATGACAAGCAACAAAAATTAAATTAATCATAAATAGAATTCTTGATTCCCACCTCCCCCTTGTGTGTGTGGAGTTTGCATGTTCTCCACGTGCCTTGGGGGTTTCCTCCGGGTACTCCGGTTTCCTCCCCCGGTCCAAAGACATGCATGGTAGGTTGATTGGCATCTCTGGAAAATTGTCCGTAGTGTGTGATTGTGTGAGTGAATGAGTGTGTGTGTGTGTGTGTGTGTGCCCTGTGATGGGTTGGCACTCCGTCCAGGGTGTATCCTGCCTTGATGCCCGATGACGCCTGAGATAGGCACAGGCTCCCCGTGACCCGAGGTAGTTCGGATAAGCGGTAGAAGATGAATGAATGAATAAATAGAATTCGTTAATCTAAGGCTAATGATTTTACTCATTATTCAAAGAAGATTTGATCTGTTTATTTTCATGTATTTCTTTTATTTCATATTTTATTCTCTTCCTCCGTTCTGCATTTTCCTGCTTCTTTTCTTCTTCCTCCCTTTTTTTCTTTTTTCTTTTCCTCACTCCAATTCTTTTCTTCTTCTTTTCCTGCCTGTTTGTTCTTTTTTTTTTCTTTTTGTTTCTCCTCTTGTTCCTCCACCTTCTTCTTCTTTTCCACTTTCTCTTGCCTTGTTATTTTTATCTTTCTTCCTTTCTGCTTTTTTTCTGGTTCTTCTTCTTCCTCTTTCTTTATTCTCCTCCTAACCATTGTGTACATTCTGTACATATGTATATTTATACTGTATACTTGTTATTTTTACACTTATCTTATTTCTATCAAATTTAGATAGAGGTTTAGGGTGCGCAAACTTTTGCCCTCAGCTGTATATGAATTGTGCTGAATCTGTTTTTTTTTTTTTTTTTAAATAACGAGAGCATCACAAAAATAAAACTAAGGTTTGCTGAGTTGATTTGGTAGCTGTGTGTGTGTGTGTGTGTGTGTGTGTGTGTGTGTGTGTGTGTGTGAGAGAGAGAGAGAGATGGTGTGTGTGAGAGATGGTGTGTGTGAGAGATGGTGTGTGTGAGAGATGGTGTGTGAGCTGGTGTGTGTGTGAGATGGTGTGTGTGTGTGTGCAGGTCATACTGCTCAAGGACAATGCAGTAGTGGCCCACAGACACACACACACACACAGGTGTAAATCCACTGTCCTTTAGGACTTTTAAACATTTACACACTGGAAACCGCTGGACGTCAAACACCGTCTTATCTTCTTACGTCACATTCACTTTTTCACCATCAACATGAGATGTGTCTTTCTCAGACACACACACACACAGGCACACACACAGACATCTAATTTAGAATTCGTTCACGAGAGGGAAATAAGGAAGAGGAAGGAGAGGGAGAGAGAATGAAAGGAGGGATGTTCAGAGCCAGATAAGGGTCTTATTATAAAGATTATTTCCACCACCATTACTCTCATTGTTCTTAATCAAAACCTCAAGATTAATCCAATTAAAAAAGCTCCGGGATTTAATTATAGACTGCGGACATGCTGTGTGTGAGAGTGTGTGTGAGAGTGTGTGTGAGAGTGTGTGTGAGAGTGTGTGTGAGAGTGTGTGTGAGAGTGTGTGTGAGAGTGTGTGTGAGAGTGTGTGTGAGAGTGTGTGTGTGAGAGTGTGTGTGTGAGAGTGTGTGTGTGAGAGTGTGTGTGTGAGAGTGTGTGTGTGAGAGTGTGTGTGTGAGAGTGTGTGTGTGAGAGTGTGTGTGTGAGAGTGTGTGTGTGAGAGTGTGTGTGTGAGAGTGTGTGTGTGTGAGAGTGTGTGTGTGTGAGAGTGTGTGTGTGTGTGTGAGAGAGAGTGTGTGTGTGTGAGAGAGAGTGTGTGTGTGTGAGTGAGAGTGTGTGTGTGAGTGAGAGTGTGTGTGTGTGAGTGAGAGTGTGTGTGTGTGAGTGAGAGTGTGTGTGTGTGAGTGAGAGTGTGTGTGTGTGAGTGAGAGTGTGTGTGTGTGAGTGAGAGTGTGTGTGTGTGAGTGAGAGTGTGTGTGTGTGAGTGAGAGTGTGTGTGTGTGAGTGAGAGTGTGTGTGTGTGAGTGAGAGTGTGTGTGTGTGAGTGAGAGTGTGTGTGTGTGAGTGAGAGTGTGTGTGTGTGAGTGAGAGTGTGTGTGTGTGAGTGAGAGTGTGTGTGTGTGTGTGTGGTCCCATGTGCTCCCAGTCACAGACCATATACATGTTTGCTTTCCTCTTGTTATACTTGCAGACAGTTTTTGAAGGAACTCAGTAGGTAAGTTGTTGTTGGTGAACATATTACTCAGTAGGTAACATGTTGGAGAACTAACCACATATCTTCTGTGGATGTTGGCTGCCTCAGAACTTCATGGAATCTTAGACAATCTTGAAGATGTTGAGATCAGGGCTTTATGGGGCAGACCATCACTTCCAGGACTCCTTGTTCTTCTGTAGGTAGAAACGAGCCCTAAACTTACCAGGAACCTCCACCATGCCTTCACTGTTGCCTGCAGACACTCGTTGTACCGCTCTCCATCTTTCTGATGAACAACCTGCCTCTTGCTCCTCCTGTTGACTCATCAGTCTGGGGACCTGCTGCTGTTTTTCTGCAGCCCAGTTCCTATGATTTTGTGATTCCATGTCAGAGGTCTTGCTTTTCTGCCACAATTCATCCATGAAGATCTGGCCAGACTTCTCCAGACAGAAGATGGGTGTTCCTGGGTTCCTCTGGTTTCCTCCAGATCTTTGTTGATGGCACTGCTGGACATCTTCCAGTGTTGAAGGGAAGTAAGTGTGATGTGTCCTTTATCTGCTGCGACGTTCCTCAGCATTGCCTGTTTCTTTGTGCTTCTTCAAAATAGCTTGAAGAGCACATCCTGAAACTCCAGTTTGCTTTGAACTCTTTCCTAGGAGAGACGTTGCTGATGCAGTAGAAGTACCATGTGTCCGGTTCCTTGTCTTGTCGTCGTGTTTGACGACACAATCGTTTATTAAGTAGATTTATTCGTAAAACGGTTTTACACATTTATACGAGGACTTTGGAGAAACGATCATATCCTTCTCCTGCTCCTGAGTGTGTGAACAGTTTTTAAAAATGAGTTTCATTGATCTTTTCAGACTTTGTTTTGTTCGGTTTTTAAGATCAGAAACCGTTTCGGGAATTTATAACACAAGTCATGTGAGTACAACATTATAACACATAAGTCATGTGAATACGACATTATAACACAAGTCATGTGAGTACAACATTATAACACAAGTCATGTGAATACGACATTATAACACAAGTCATGTGAGTACAACATTATAACACAAGTCATGTGAATACAACATTTATAACACAAGTCATGTGAATACGACATTATAACACAAGTCATGTGAATACAACATTATAACACAAGTCATGTGAATACGACATTATAACACAAGTCATGTGAATACAACATTTATAACACAAGTCATGTGAATACGACATTATAACACAAGTCATGTGAATACAACATTTATAACACAAGTCATGTGAATACGACATTATAACACAAGTCATGTGAATACAACATTATAACACAAGTCATGTGAATACGACATTATAACACAAGTCATGTGAATACGACTTTATAACACACAAGTCATGTGAATACAACATTATAACACAAGTCATGTGAATACAACATTATAACACAAGTCATGTGAATACGACATTATAACACAAGTCATGTGAATACGACTTTATAACACAAGTCATGTGAATACGACTTTATAACACAAGTCATGTGAATACGACATTTATAACACAAGTCATGTGAATACAACATTATAACACACAAGTCATGTGAATACAACATTATAACACAAGTCATGTGAATACAACATTATAACACATAAGTCATGTGAATACGACATTTATAACACAAGTCATGTGAATGCAACATTATAACACAAGTCATGTGAATACAACATTATAACACACAAGTCATGTGAATACAACATTATAACACAAGTCATGTGAATACAACATTATAACACATAAGTCATGTGAATACGACATTTATAACACAAGTCATGTGAATGCAACATTATAACACAAGTCATGTGAATACAACATTATAACACACAAGTCATGTGAATACGACATTTATAACACGTCATGTGAATACAACATTATAACACAAGTCATGTGAATACGACATTATAACACATAAGTCATGTGAATACAACATTATAACACAAGTCATGTGAATACAACATTATAACACATAAGTCATGTGAATACGACATTTATAACACAAGTCATGTGAATGCAACATTATAACACAAGTCATGTGAATACAACATTATAACACACAAGTCATGTGAATACGACATTATAACACATAAGTCATGTGAATACGACATTTATAACACGTCATGTGAATACAACATTATAACACAAGTCATGTGAATACGACATTATAACACATAAGTCATGTGAATACAACATTATAACACATAAGTCATGTGAATACGACATTTATAACACAAGTCATGTGAATACGACATTTATAACACAAGTCATGTGAATACGACATTATGACACAAGTCATGTGAATACAACATTATAACACATAAGTCATGTGAATATGACGGTTATAAGTCTAGTAAGCGGTTCTTAAGTCTAGACCAGCAACGTTTTGGTGCTACTTAAGAACCACTTTTCCTGGTTCAGACCCGGTGCTTTGGCTGTCGAAAAAGAAAGAACTGGTTCTAAATTAGGCTCCGAACCAGCACTCAAACTGCCTCGGTGGAAAAGGGGCAAAACTGCCTCGGTGGAAAAGGGGCAAAACTGCCTCAGTGGAAAAGGGGCAGAACTGCCTTGGTGGAAAAGGGGCATTAGTGGATCTGATCGTGTTGAATATGAAATATTTGAATACATTTAAATTCATTCTCTGTGCTGTTGCTGATGCAGTAGAAGTTGCTGATGCAGTAGAAGTACCATGTGTCCGGTTCCTTGTCTTGTCGTCGTGTTTGACGACACAATCGTTTATTAAGTAGATTTATTCGTAAAACGGTTTTACACATTTATACGAGGACTTTGGAGAAACGATCATATCCTTCTCCTGATCCTGAGTGTGTGAACAGTTTTTAAAAATGAGTTTCATTGATCTTTTCAGACTTTTAGTTTTGTTCGGTTTTTAAGATCCGAAACCGTTTTCGGGAATTTATAACACAAGTCATGTGAGTACAACATTATAACACAAGTCATGTGAGTACAACATTATAACACATAAGTCATGTGAATACGACATTATAACACAAGTCATGTGAGTACAACATTATAACACACAAGTCATGTGAATACGACATTTATAACACAAGTCATGTGAATACGACATTATAACACATAAGTCATGTGAATACGACATTTATAACACAAGTCATGTGAATACAACATTATAACACAAGTCATGTGAATACAACATTATAACACAAGTCATGTGAATACGACATTATAACACATAAGTCATGTGAATACAACATTATAACACACAAGTCATGTGAATACAACATTATAACACAAGTCATGTGAGTACAACATTATAACACATAAGTCATGTGAATACGACATTATAACACAAGTCATGTGAGTACAACATTATAACACACAAGTCATGTGAATACGACATTTATAACACAAGTCATGTGAATACGACATTATAACACATAAGTCATGTGAATACGACATTTATAACACAAGTCATGTGAATACAACATTATAACACAAGTCATGTGAATACAACATTATAACACAAGTCATGTGAATACGACATTATAACACATAAGTCATGTGAATACAACATTATAACACACAAGTCATGTGAATACAACATTATAACACAAGTCATGTGAGTACGACATTATAACACATAAGTCATGTGAATACAACATTATAACACACAAGTCATGTGAATACAACATTATAACACAAGTCATGTGAGTACAACATTATAACACATAAGTCATGTGAATACGACATTATAACACAAGTCATGTGAGTACAACATTATAACACACAAGTCATGTGAATACGACATTTATAACACAAGTCATGTGAATACGACATTATAACACATAAGTCATGTGAATACGACATTTATAACACAAGTCATGTGAATACAACATTATAACACAAGTCATGTGAATACAACATTATAACACAAGTCATGTGAATACGACATTATAACACAAGTCATGTGAGTACAACATTATAACACACAAGTCATGTGAATACGACATTTATAACACAAGTCATGTGAATACGACATTATAACACATAAGTCATGTGAATACGACATTTATAACACAAGTCATGTGAATACAACATTATAACACAAGTCATGTGAATACAACATTATAACACAAGTCATGTGAATACGACATTATAACACAAGTCATGTGAATACGACATTATAACACATAAGTCATGTGAATACGACATTTATAACACAAGTCATGTGAATACAACATTATAACACAAGTCATGTGAATACGACATTATAACACATAAGTCATGTGAATACAACATTATAACACATAAGTCATGTGAATACGACATTATAACACATAAGTCATGTGAATACAACATTATAACACATAAGTCATGTGAATACAACATTATAAAACAAGTCATGTGAATACGACATTATAACACATAAGTCATGTGAATACAACATTATAACACATAAGTCATGTGAATACGACATTATAACACATAAGTCATGTGAATACAACATTATAACACATAAGTCATGTGAATACAACATTATAACTCAAGTCATGTGAATACGACATTATAACACAAGTCATGTGAATACGACATTTATAACACAAGTCATGAGAATACGACATTATAACACAAGTCATGTGAATACGACATTATAACACGTCATGTGAATACGACATTTATAACACAAGTCATGTGAATACGACATTATAACACAAGTCATGTGAATACGACATTATAACACAAGTCATGTGAATACGACATTTATAACACAAGTCATGTGAATACAACATTATAACAAGTCATGTGAATACGACATTATAACACATAAGTCATGTGAATACAACATTATAACACAAGTCATGTGAATACAACATTATAACACAAGTCATGTGAATACAACATTATAACACAAGTCATGTGAATACGACATTTATAACACAAGTCATGTGAATACGACATTTATAACACGTCATGTGAATACGACATTTATAACAAGTCATGCGAATACGACTTTATAACACAAGTCATGCGAATACGACTTTATAACACAAGTCATGTGAATACGACTTTATAACACAAGTCATGTGAATATGACTTTATAACACATAATTCATGTGAATACGACTTTATAACACAAGTCATGTGAATATGACTTTATGACACGTAATTCATGTGAATACGACATTTATAACACAAGTCATGTGAATACGACATTATAACACAAGTCATGTGAATACGACATTATGACACAAGTCATGTGAATACAACATTATAACACATAAGTCATGTGAATACGACTTTATAACACATAATTCATGTGAATACAACTTTATAACACAAGTCATGTGAATATGACTTTATGACACGTAATTCATGTGAATACGACATTAACACAAGTCATGTGAATACGACATTTATAACACAAGTCATGTGAATACGACATTTATAACACATAATTCATGTGAATACGACTTTATAACACGTAATTCATGTGAATACGACATTGAGGAAGGAAACTATGTGACCTGACTGATAAACCCTTGACTTCATAAACGATATGTTCCTGAAAACGGAAGTGTGTGTGTGTGTGTGTGTGTGTGTGTGAGAGAGAGTGTGTGTGTGTAAGCAGGGTCACATGGGTGGAATGTGTGTGACTATAACTTCCTTTTACTGCACATTAATTATTGTGTGTTTTAGTTGTATGTTCAGTCTCAGTGAATGTAGCAGGTTGCGTAAAACGAATAAACCGAACTCAACACTCGGCGCCTGAACACTTTCATGTTTTAACCATCACTTCCTGCACGACATTCCTAAATTTATTATACCCCTTTTCCACCAGAAAGAGCTGGGTGCTGGTTCAGAGCTAGTCCTGGTGCTGGTTCTAAGTTGGTTCCACTGGTGAACCTTCTAAGAACCGGTTTGCCTTTCCATCAGTTAGAGAGCATCACAGAGCCGAGTCTGACGTCACTGTATACGTGTCACGTTACACAGCAACGTTAGCACAGCAGCGACAAACACAAATACATCAACAATGGTGGATGTTGCTTTACTGTTAATGCTCATGGCTTTGTGAACCTACATTAACACCCAAACGTGACGAATCCAACGTGTACGTGCAGCTCCATGTAATCTGTATAAACGGAGGTTGTAATGGAGAAAGTACATAACGTTATTTTATCATTAACACAGAAAAAAGTTAGCCTTAGCATGTAGCTACCTACTATCATGTGTGCTGATAATGTATCATATCGCGGTAAAGTAAAAGTGTATTAAACATTAGTATACTTAAGGTACATTATCTAACATTAGCCCCGCCCACAGCCCCGCCCACAGCCCCTGACACAAGCGGTTCTTAAGTCTAGACCAGCAACGTTTTGGTGCTACTTAAGAACCACTTTTCCTGGTTCAGAGCCGGTGCTTTGGCTGTCGAAAAAGAAAGAACTGGTTCTAAATTAGGCTCCGAACCAGCACTCAAACTGCCTCGGTGGAAAAGGGGCAAAACTGCCTCGGTGGAAAAGGGGCAAAACTGCCTCAGTGGAAAAGGGGCAGAACTGCCTTGGTGGAAAAGGGGCATTAGTGGATCTGATCGTGTTGAATATGAAATATTTGAATACATTTAAATTCATTCTCTGTGCTGTCGAGTTTAACTACACATCTGAGTGAACGTTCTGTGATCACACGCGGGTCAGCGGAGGGTCCTCGTGGTTCGGCTGTTTCTATACAAACAATAACGTGCTAGAACGAGTGTTTTAAACTTGTGATTGACAGCTGAATTAATCAACACCTTACGATCGGTTCAGTTTAAGAGTTGATGTGGGATGTGGTAGCCTAGCGGTTAAGGTGTCGGGATACCAATCGGAAGGTTGTGAGTTCGATTCCTACGTCCACCAAGCTGCCACTGCTGGGCCCCTGAGCAAGGCCCTTAACCCTCAGTTACTCAGTTGTATAAAAATGAGATAAAATGTAAGTCGCTCTGGATAAGTGCGTCTGCTAAATGCTGTAAATGTAAATGTCTGTGGTGTAAAGAGGGCAGAATTTAGATCGGATGATGGTGCTGACAGGAAGTTAAAGTTTTAATGCAACAGGTCTGTAGTAGATCATTTAAATAAGTTATTAAAGCTTGAACACCGTCTGCAACAACAGCTGCTAGACTCAAGCTTCCGGTTTGAATTTTTCTCTCTCAGGCACATGAACCTGGCAGTACGACCCAAACCGCTCCCGGCGCTCGTCCGCAGCGGTATCCCCGAAGCCCTCAGGGGAGAGGTGTGGCAACTCCTGGCTGGTTGCCATAACAACGACCATCAGGTGGAGGAGTACCGCACGCTCATTACAAAGGTAAGCCTAAGGTTTTTACTATTTGACTCAGACCCTAACTCAAAGTAGATGAAGTCTAATCTAAGCAGATGTACAGGGGCGGATACGCCATCTGTCTGATCTCTCTGGGGAACAGTAATGCTCATCAGACTTCAGAACTGGGTTTTATCGGATTCAGGCTCGGAAACTATCATCACAGGATGAGAAAAAAATGCACAGAGACTTAATATTCATTTTTCTTGTTTTCAAACAATCTAAATTTGTTTATGGAACTCGAATGAATGAAATGACTTCGAACAATCCAGATTATCGTCGCTGTCAGACGGAATCCTCGTATCTCCAAAACCGTTATTTTTCAGGAAATTAAAAAAACTCCGTACCTTATCTGCAGTGCACAGGGTTTAGTCCGCGTTGCAGTGGATTGTCTTGCGCTAAATTCCTGTCCTCAGACGAGCACCAGAACTAGCGGGGGTCAAGATTTTTTTTTCTTTGAGCCCAGTGTTTTGAAGACATTTACCTCAGAAGACGTGTTGATTCGTTGCGACTCTTCTTGAGGAGAAATATGCCGTGAAGCTCTCCCACGGAATGAGGAAGAGGTGGACAGTTGAAGTGTCCAATGGAGTTATGAGATTAGCGCTCAAGCTATTTTCAAGACTTTAGATTGGTTAATAACTTGTAAAAATAACTGACCCACGTGGGGACTGACCAATAGCATCCATATGTGAAAAAATATGAAATTGTCCAAATTTGGACATACGAGGTTTCCGCCCGACAGCGACGATATGTAACTCTGCTTACTGGGTGGATTACAGATTAGCGTTAGTTTTTACCATAGATACTGTACAGTATATAAACAATATGGATCGCTGCAGATCATCTGTTATTGAACGGCTCCTGCTTCAAATCCCAGAAGGATTTTGGAATTTTATTCTTTCAGATTCTTTCGAGTTCTCAAACTCTTTAATGAGGTTCTTGGTCAGGAACCAGCACTTTCTCCATCTTCTCCTTAACGGTGTGTGAAAGACTCCCTGACTTTTCTTCTTTACAGGTGTGTGTCTGTGTGTGTGTGTGTGTGTGTGTGCTTCTCGTCTATTTCCATTTAGATCCGTTTAACCTCTAGTCTGTCTTGCCTTTTTATTTCCCTCTTTCCCTCTCATTTTGCGTGGTTTTTTCACATCTTTAGTGCCATCAAAAACAAAAAAAACTAAAACTTCCTGAAAGTTTGTCCCAGGCGGTCGACGTCCGCTCTTAGGAAGTGACCGGGCTTTTATGGAAGGCTTAGTCATGTCACAAATGGAGGCATACAAAAGGTGCCTAAACACTGAATAATAAAGGTGTGTGTGTGTGTGTGTGTGTATTTTTACACTTGCTAGTGCAGGTGTTGACTGGTAACACTTTACAGAAACGCTTCCCACGGTCCGGTTTGCAGCGTCTGATTCCCAGGAACGTTTTTATTTATTTATTTTTTTTATACGTAACCTGCCTCGTGTTCTCACTTCCTCTAACTTCCTCTTAACGTAGACGACGTATTTCCGGACGTAGAGCGATTTGATTTGCCCAAATGAGAAAAGTGTTCTGACATTTAGCGTCTCTATGGCGAGTAACATCAGTGTTAATGTGTATCTAAGGTGCTGTTCAGACCTGGTTATTAATATCCTGTAGACAGCTGAAACCAATAGGCCTTTAACGTGTGTCTCAGGTGACCGCTTGTGATCAGATTTCACGCATCATTTCTGCAGGAGGAAGGGTGTTGGTGTGGGTGTTAATCCTGTATGTGTGGCGGTTTGTGCACGATCTGCTCAACAAATTCATTAATGAACAGGACATAAGCTGATGCAAGAAGCTATCTGTTAACCCAACGCTACCATTCAGCTTCATTTCCTAACAGCGGTCACGTATGTTTTAGCTACAGCTAACACACATTTGATTAGCGTATGATTAACATAATGCTTTTGCTTTCATGCTGCACACCTTACATACTCCCCATTGGTGAGGGTTTGACTGACACACCCACACTTTACACTCTAACATAGCAGCATTTACGTACAATCCAAAGTCAACGGTGAGTATGAAGAGGCCAGAGAGAGCTTTCACACCTGTTAACTCATTTGCAGACGTATGTGAAAACATACTTGGCAATAAAGTGAGTGTGTGTGAGTGTCTGTCTGTGTGTGTGTGTCTGTATGCGTCTGTGTGTGTGAGTGTGAGTGTGTCTGTGTGAGTGTGTGTGTCTGTATGCGTCTGTGTGTGTGTGAGTGTCTGTGTGTGTGTGTGAGTGTCTGTGTCTGTATGCGTCTGTGTGTGTGTGAGTGTCTGTGTGTGTGTGTGAGTGTCTGTGTGTGTGTGAGTGTCTGTGTGTGTGTGAGTGTGTCTGTGTGTGTGTGTGTGTGTCTGTGTGTGTGTGTGTGTGTCTGTGTGTGTGTGTGTGTGTCTGTGTGTGTGTGTGTCTGTGTGTGTGTGTGTCTGTGTGTGTGTGTGTCTGTGTGTGTGTGTGTCTGTGTGTGTGTGTGTCTGTGTGTGTGTGTGTGTGTGAGTGTCTGTGTGTGTGTGAGTGTCTGTGTGTGTGTGTGTGTCTGTGTGAGTGTGTGTGTGTGTGTGTCTGTGTGTGTGTGTCTGTGTGTGTGTGTGTGTGTCTGTGTGTGTGTGTGTGTCTGTGTGTGTGAGTGTCTGTGTGTGTGTGTGTGTCTGTGTGAGTGTCTGTGTGAGTGTCTGTGTGAGTGTCTGTGTCTGTGTGTGTGTGAGTGTCTGTGTGTGTGTGAGTGTCTGTGTGTGAGTGTCTGTGTGTGTGTCTGTGTGTGTGTGTGTGAGTGTCTGTGTGTGTGTGTGTGAGTGTCTGTGTGTGTGTGTGAGTGTCTGTGTGTGTGTGTGTGTGTGTGTGTGTGTGTGTGAGTGTCTGTGTGTGTGTGTGTGTGTGTGTGTCTGTGTGTGTGTGTGTGTGTCTGTGTGTGTGTGTGAGTGTCTGTGTGTGTGTGTGAGTGTCTGTGTGTGTGTGTGAGTGTCTGTGTGTGTCTGTGTGAGTGTCTGTGTGTGTCTGTGTGAGTGTCTGTGTGTGTGTGTGAGTGTCTGTGTGTGTGTGTGAGTGTCTGTGTGTGTCTGTGTGAGTGTCTGTGTGTGTCTGTGTGAGTGTCTGTGTGTGTCTGTGTGTGTGTCTGTGTGTGTGTCTGTGTGAGTGTCTGTGTGAGTGTCTGTGTGAGTGTCTGTGTGTGTGTGTGTGTGTGAGAGTGTCTGTGTGTGTGTGTGTGAGAGTGTCTGTGTGTGTGTGTGTGAGAGTGTCTGTGTGTGTGTGTGTGAGAGTGTCTGTGTGTGTGTGTGAGTGTCTGTGTGTGTGTGAGTGTCTGTGTGTGTGTGAGTGTCTGTGTGTGTGTGAGTGTCTGTGTGTGAGTGTCTGTGTGTGAGTGTCTGTGTGTGAGTGTCTGTGTGTGAGTGTCTGTGTGTGAGTGTCTGTGTGTGAGTGTCTGTGTGTGAGTGTCTGTGTGTGAGTGTCTGTGTGTGAGTGTCTGTGTGTGAGTGTCTGTGTGTGAGTGTCTGTGTGTGTGTGTGAGTGTCTGTGTGTGTGAATGTGTGTGTGTGTCTGTGTGTGTGTGTCTGTGAGTGTGTGTGTGTGTGTGTGTGTGTCTGTCAAGTCATGAATGTCAAGTCGAGTCTTTTTTTTAATATTTGTCAAGCAAGTCTCAAATTTGCGACTTAAGTCTGACTCGAGTCAAGCCGAGTCCCCCATCTCTGAATCTTTTAACTCAAGTCCGAGTCAAGTCTCAAATCATGAATGTCAAGTCAAAGTCAAGTCGAGCCTTTTTTAATATTTGTCAAGCAAGACTCAAGTCTCAAATTTGCGACTTAAGTCTGACTCGGGTCAAGTCATATGACTCGAGTCCCCCATCTCTGCCTCTTAGTCACTGGTGAGAAATTATGGCTGATGTGATTATTTTAAAAAAAAGTCTTTGTGGCCTGTGCAGTAAAATCTGTTGAATACAGATGTGTAAAACGAAAGGAAAGATAAAATAAACACTTATAGAAATAAAGGAATAAAGAACAAAAGAAGCATTTTTGCATCTGTTTATTCATTTCTCTTAGATTTGTTTGACAGTTTAAATTTCCAGGACACACCTCATTTCTGCAGTAATACAGCTCTGTCCTTTGGCTCAAATCATGAGGTTTCTACAGTTGAGTTGATTCGGTAGAGTTCGGTTCGGAGCAAACTGAGACCAGCTTCTCTTGTGCCCCTTTTCCACCGAGGCAGTTTTGCCCCTTTTCCACCGAGGCAGTTTTGCCCCTTTTCCACCGAGGCAGTTTTGCCCCTTTTCCACCGAGGCAGTTTGAGTGCTGGTTCGGAGCCTAATTTAGAACCAGTTCTTTCTTTTTCGACAGCCAAAGCACCGGCTCTGAACCAGGAAAAGTGGTTCTTAAGTAGCACCAAAACGTTGCTGGTCTAGACTTAAGAACCGCTTGTGTCAGGGGCTGTGGGCGGGGCTGTGGGCGGGGCTACTGTTAGATAATGTACCTTAAGTATACTAATGTTTAATACACTTTTACTTTACCGCGATATGATACATTATCAGCACACATGATAGTAAGTAGCTACATGCTAAGGCTAATTTTTTTCTGTGTTAATGATAAAATAACGTTATGTACTTTCTCCATTACAACCTCCGTTTATACAGA
>NC_083479.1:20935977-20950977 GCF_030014155.1 Tachysurus vachellii
ACATCCCCTCTTCCTGTACATTAGTTTCTCTCTGTTTATTCCTTATCCTTATCTCATACTGAGCTTGTACTCTCGAATCATTAAAACAACTCAATTAATGCATTTAAATTTCTTACATTTTTATTTACTTTCGGTTGTTGATAAAAACCCACGGGGGGAGTCGTGACCTAATGGTTAGAGAGTCTGACTCCTAACCCTAAGGTTGTGGGTTCGAGTCTCGGGCTGGACACGACTGAAGTGCCCTTGAGCAAGGCATTCCTTACATTTCTGCTTGTTTTATTTATTTATTTATTTATTTATTATTTAGAAACTGAGAAGTTGGAGAATATTTTTTAAAAATTTTCCTTTGACAAAATATTTTAAGGAAAATTGTAACAGAATAACTATACAATTATATTAATTATAATATATATATATATGTGTGTGTGTGTGTATATATAATTTTTTAATATTATATATATTTATTTCGAGGTGTGTGTGTATGTATGTGTGTGTATATATATATATATATATATATATATATATATATATATATATATATATATATATATATATATATATATAAAAAAATATATATATATATATAAAATATATAAAATATATAATTATAAATATAACTCGTCGTTAAAGACGACTTTATTATTAACGATTAGAGTTCTAGAGTAAATACAGACGGCAAGCTCTTTGGGATGTGACGTGTCGGTCGTGTCTGGAAACACGTGACTCCGCTGGTTTCACCTTAGACGCTTGTTACGTGGCGCTTTAGTAACTCAAACCAGCTCTGTAGTGTAACTCCTGGCCTCAGGTTCCATGTGACGGTGTCTGATACTGTACACTGTACACTCACCGGACTGAAACCAGGCCTTACAGCAGCTTCATTTAACGATAAAATCCATCACAAAGCCATTTTATTATACTTTATTTACATGTTTATGAGGCAGAGTCGAGGCAGATAGATGATTACCTGCAGTGAGATTTCTGTGGACCGTGACGGCCACGTCTGACGCGGTGTATCTCAGCGTTCGATCCTGGAGTCTAAACATCTCCCGACCGAACGCTGTGGATGTCTTCTGTACTGACCCCTTAATAGCCTTTAACCCTGTCACCTCAGTGCAGTGTTTCTCTGCTGTTTCTTCCACCGTCTCTCATTACAGTTCAAACCTATCACAGTCCAATCCCTTGTTTTTTTTTTTTTTTTTTTAACCCAGTGGTGTTAAACTCGGGGTCTGAGAGCTGCTGACTGAGGATGACCGTGTAATGAAGATGTGACTGGTCGGCCTGTAAACCGGATCGCAGATCAAGCGTCTTGGGCTGTTTTTTTTTTCCCCTCGGGCGATTACAGACGTGTCCTCTTTACCGACTGACCTCGAAATGCACCGCAAACTTAAGATGCCATGATATCAGAAAATTACACAATCCTCAATACATTTGATTGATTTCGCAAAAATAACAGAATAAATAATCAGTAAGTCAATTAAACACAAACAACACGATTATGTGACTTTTCTACTGTCTAATAATAATAATATTATCATTGAATTATTTCTTTATTTATTTTGAGGTATATACTGTATATTAATGTCCACTAAAACACACAACTGCTTGTTATTGTTGTTATTATCGTCTATAACCTTCCTGCCTCAGGCTTCTTCTGCCCACTCTCTGGGTTCAAGCAGTTGTTCAGTCTGGGCTTTCTTCTGTCCAGCTCCGGGCTTCAAGCCTCAGGATTGTTCAGTGCTGTTGCACGTTTTTGGCTTCCTTTGTTTACTCTGAGGCTTTTTCTGGGGCTTCTGCCTAGCATTTTTGGTCCATCTTAGCTTTTGTTTTATTGAGACTGGATCTTCTTCAGCCCTGGTAGTGGTGTTTTTCAGTCAGGGTCATCTTCACTCCGTGGGGCTTTTCTGTTAAGCTTACGGCTTCCAACTTCTCCCCTCAGGAGATTCTACGATCCAGTCTACGTCTCTCTATTCGGTCCTGATGTGCTACGACTCAACCAAATCATCTGGGCTTCTTTTGTGGAACTACTTCATGCATCCTGTAGTTTTTTTTGTCTATCTTGGATCTTCTCTTGTTCAGTAAGAAGCTGCTTCTGGTCAGACTGGAGCTGTTTCTGTACCACCTTAAGCTTCTTCTCTACATCTTCTGGCTTTTTCCCTCCAGCCTGGAGATTTTTCTGGCTTTTGTGGCTTCTCCTTAGCCATCTTCTTCCGTCCACCCTGGGCTGGGGCTTTGCATTGTTGTTGTTATGAGAGGATGCGGTTACCGGAGTGAAATGAGCCAAAAGTAAAAGCAGTTAATCTAAAAGTCATTTGGAAAATGTGTATTGAGTGAATCTGAATGTGCTGTAATGTCGTATCGATGTTTTGTGTGTTTGTGCTCTATATACATAAATAATGTGTTGTTACATGTTACATATAACACTGTAGCGTAGTGTGATTTATTGTCCTTCATCAGTACATGCGTGTGTGTGTGTGTGTGTGATTTATTTCCTGACATGACACACACAATGCCTGCGCTCTCTTAACTCACCATTGTGTTCAATTCAATAGAACCATTGAATTAACCACATTTCTATTTTGAGATGATTTTACGACCAGCAGGTCGAACGTCTCGTAGCGACCGATGGGGGGGAAGAAAAAAAAACAACTTTCTCCGGTGCCTCGTGACTTAATGGCAGAGTTAATACCGTGTGTTGATTTAAATCAGAGCTCTGGGCATAAATACAGGAAGAGACCTGACACCCGGGGCTTTAGGTGACGATCGGTTTGATTTATTTTACCAGAACAGCTTCACCTTTTCCACACTTTATTCCCTTCGGTTTATTTGCACCTGTTTCCATAGAAACTACACAGGAATAAGTATCTAATCCCAATTCGCTTTAAAATTGGCTAGAAATAAAATGCCACCACACTTTATTTATCGGTTTATTGTTTACTGTTACAGTGGGGTGGGTGTGTGTGGGGGGGGGGGGGTAAACGATAAGATGGAGTGATGAAGCTTAGTTACTGTTAGCACCCTGAATATTATTAATCTTCTTATTTAACAGCAGTTTGCCAACAATTAATTATTTTAATCAATATTTTAATCTAATTATTTTAATTAGAAACGATAACGAACGTATTAGCATGAGCTCCTATAATAACAGTTAAATGTCATGAGGATCGACAATTAAATGTTCTTCGTTGTTTTTTTTATCTCACCCAGTGATTTCTGACGGATTTCTGTCCTGGATACACGTCAAATACTTCTGGATTTGTTCCAGTTAATTACGTATTCCTTCAAAACGTGACAATGAAGTAATTTTTTTTTTCCGCTCTCCAGCGATGGTTTGTTTCTGGAAGATTAACTCAGTCAGGTCTGTGTTAATAATTGTCTCACTTATCGATTAATAATTTGTGAACTATTTGACCTGGAAACGATCCAAGTTACAACTACAAAAATCTAGTTATAGACTCACAGTTTACAAGTGGGTATGCGAGCAATTTCTAAAGAAAAAAAATAAAATAAAAAATATATATATATATATATATATATATATATATATATATATATATATATATATATATATTATAATAGCTAATAATTTTGCAGCTTTGTTAACAAAAATTTCACCAAACCAGCTGCTTTCAGTCGGTCAGTTATTTTAAAAGGACAGTAATGGTGAAGTCTGATGGCGAATCTGATCGAATATGCAGTAAATAGCTTGAAGTCTGCTCTCATATATTTTCCTGGTTTCTTCTTGAGACAGATACCGACTGTCTCTCCAGACCCATGCCATGTCCAGATGTAGGAGATGGACTCCTCACACATTTCCCCATGCGGTGAAGAGCAACAAACACCTCACACAAAGCTAGTCCTGTTGGCCTCCTGCTCCTAAACCGTGACTTCACACTTGCAGGCATTCGTGCCAACCACAACAAGGAGTCTCGTCTTTCACCTCTTTAGAGACATAAACCTGCGACTCGTTTAAGCAGCAATGCTTTTCTCCTGACGGTTCTTCTTATTCAGAGATGTCGAGAAGGTGCTTGAGTCCTTTACTGTTTTGCTACAGAGTTGAAAAGCAGCATATCATCATCCACAAAAAAAAAAAAAAAAAAAACTCCATTTATTTTGTGTTGACTTTTGAGTCTACTATAGAAACTGGTACATTTTGATCTTTGATGCAAATAAGCACCAGGGTATTAGGCTTCGTCACTGCATTCTGTAGCTGCTTCTTTCCAGCCTGAAGGTTTTTCAGCCAGTCAGTGGCTTTATTTGTTTAACTGGTCAGCTTTAGTTTCTACAGGTCATCCCATGTATCTGATCCAACCTGGAGCTTCTTCTGTTCAGCTTTAGGCTTCTTTTGGTCATCCTTGTGGTTCTGGTAAACCTGTGGCTGAAAACTGTATCACGATATCAGTGTTTCATTTCGGTCGATATCGATAATTATTGATATTGTTTATGACCCATTTAAAATAAGGACCAGGAGAAAAATCTATTACATTTAAACCTTTTTATTTTAAACTTAACCTTCCTCTGATCGTAATCCCCTCAGTTATTAAGACAGAAATGTCAACAAGCAGGAAAACTCTAATAATTATAATGTAAACATGAGTCTAAAGTCACAATGAACACTTAACTGTTATCTCTTAACATTTAAGGTGCAAAATGTAAGAAATGCTTAATAAAGTGTAATAAAATAGTGCAAAGTGTTAAATATAAACATCGAGAAACCTGAGGATTTAGTGCAAGTTTAGTGTTAGGAAGTTCACTAGCTGTTCACCTTCTGGTGAATAAAGTGTGTAAAATATGTGGAGTGTTTTGTAAACGTAAATAAAACTGAGGTAGACTGAGATACATCTGTAATATAAAACACAAACCTGATACACTACAGTAACATTGTTTGAAATATAAAACCTGCAGAAATATGAAAAAGTAGCTGATTTTTCCTCTTTTATTTACAATTTCTTCGCTCGCTGCGGCTCATTTTCTGCTCATCAGTCGCCGGTTACTGAAGAGGAATCCAGCAGACCGGCACGAGACGACGATATGGCGCAACCAAACGTGATACTGTTACATGATTGGCTGTTAGCGTGTCACTCCCTACGTTGCTAGGATACCAGAGAGAGCGAGTGCCTTTGTTAATGCAACCAAACTTGCTTGTTTTCTTCCGACGAAGAATAAAAAATATCGAACACATTTTTTTACTGATATCGATCACGTGTCTATCGCGATACATATCGTTATCGTTTTATCACCCAGCCCTAGTCTGGGCTTCTTTTCTCCACCATAGACCTTCTTCTGTCCATTATAAGGCTATCGGTTTAGCCTCAAGCTTATTTTGCCTTTCTTTGTTTTCTGTGGTTATCCTGGGGTTTTTCTTGTCCAGCCTGGGGCTTCTTATGCCTGTCATGGAGCTTCTCTTTTTATTGCATTATTTACTGAATTATGCCCCAGATTGTGTACAGATGTGTACATTCAGACTGTTTTATCAGTTGTTTACAATACTAAATTGTTTACAAGTGTAATGTGAGGATATTTGGATTATATTTTGTAGCTACATTTCTCCGGTGGAAAACAAGTCACACCGTACACAATTTCTAGATGAATGCTGGTCACAAACTAAATTTCTTTTATGCTTTAGGACTGATAACCTGCCAGCTGTATTTCTGCGTTGATGGGGCAGTAATTGGTCCCGATTCAAAGGGGAAACCTGAGCTCTGCGGGGCATGATCTCAGAGCTGCCCGCTCTCCTTTTACCTCATTCTTTCTTTCTAACATTCTGTTCATTATATTTTAGTTTTGCCTCCTCTCTCTTTAGTTCTTTTGCTTTCGTTCATCTCTCTCTCTCTCTCTCTCTCTCTCTCTTTGTCCTCTTTGTCATGGATGAACTGTATGTGGTCGGTTCTCCACCTTTCACTCAGCTCTATTTTTATCCCCCTTGTGTGCCAGGCTGAGGGAATGCATAAAGGCAGGGGAGCATGTCTTGAGGTCCAGCTGGGAAAAAATGTGTGTGTTAGTAGAAGCACAAGAGCGTTGTAACGAAGGTGCCACCGTTTGACCTGACTCGAGATAGACAAACAAACGAGGACACCCTCGCCTGGAAACCTAGCTTTGGAGTCCTGGCATTCTTTAATATTACTGTTTGAATCATTTCTGACCGGTGTGAATTATTTAAACCTCAGAGGCAGCAAAAGTGCTGCTGAAGCTTGGCATCTACAGATCAGCAGCTTCGAGGCTTTCTCTCTCCAGTAGATTTGCGTAGCAACTCGTATTCTCATATTCAGTGTGTTTATTAGTCAGAGTGGCGTTGTATTCTCTCAAGAGCAGCTACATGAACCAGCCTGGTGTACGACTAGACACAAATACACTGCTGAGTAGGGTTGGGTATCAAAAAGAATTTTCCAGTTCTGATTCCGGTTCCAGTTCTGCCTTATGATTCCTGGTTCTGATTCCGATTCCATAATAAAAGAAATGTGAAAAATAATGAACAATACTTTTGTGTTTATTAATCACTCTTTAAATATTTTAAACAGAGCATTTCAATTCAGATCAATTGAAATAAATCCAACATCAAATTTAACATCCAGAATTACAACTTAGCAAAACAGTTAGCAATTTTTCTGAAGAAACATTAACGTGTCTGCTTTCTCTGGGAGAAGACGAGACCTTTCCTGGCTTATTGTATCTCCAGCTGTGGAGAAAACCCTCTCAGAGGGGGGAGATTTGCTTCCTTGTTGTAGCTTTGGAAATGAATCCACACTTTAGACTTTAGACATGTTTAACACAAAGCGTACCTCAGCACAGCAGCGCGAGTGACTGATCTCTGTGGTAAGCTCCGTTAATTTGGTTGCGTGACTGTAAACAGTGTAAACAATGAATATTCATGAGGTAGGACATGGCTATTTAAAGTGACCGTTCCCAGCGCTTTACCCGTCATCGCATCGGAACCGCGTTTGGAACCGAAACTTGAAAATTCCGCGCGGTTACGGTTCCTGTTAAAAAAAACAAGCGGTTCTGAATAAGAACCGGTTCTCGGTTCCGAACCCTACTGCTGAGAGACGCTAAAGACCGCTTGCACTTTAATCACGATCGCTCGTTAAACGTCAGTCGGTGCTAATAAATAAATACGTCAGCTGCATTTGTAAACCCAGTTGGACGATAATCATATCTGAGCTGGTCAGAGATTAAAAGAAAAGGGTAAGATTTAAACATAACAAATACCAAAGAAGGGTCACTTTCATTCAGGAGGTTTTTATCCCTCAGAGGCACAAACTAAGGATCCTTTAAAAACACTAGATTTGTATTTTGTTGTTTTTTGTTCTCATTGTGTTTGTTCGGGCAATAGTTGTTGTTTTTTTTTTCAGTTAGAGCTGTTTTAATAGAAAGGGATTTTCTGTTTCTCTATCTGTGAAAAATAGGGTTAGGGTTAGGGTTCTATTGTTTTATTGTGTCTTAAGTATTTTTCTTTTATTGTTTTATTGTGTCTTAAGTATTTTTCTTTTATTGGTGTGTTTGTATTAATAAACCATGTGTTCTTTCTGTATGTACAGCATTTTGACAAACACTTGTTTAAAAAGAAAGTGCTTTATAAATAGACTTGACTTGACTTGACTTCTATTATTAATATATACAGTTATCTTTTTAACATAGTGGTTAAACCTTCAACCCTTTTTCTGAAACTTAAACCGGTACTGATGCTGGTAAAGGCACACGTAGGAACAAGCTCTAGTCTACTGTAGTGTTCTTTAGGTGTTTAATGGTTCTCGCTTTCCAAACCCTTTTGTTAAAGAGGAGCCCTTAGTTATTGGGTTCCCCTGAATCGACAAACTGAAAAAGATTGTTTTAGGGTACTAGATAAAGGTAAAAAAGACAAAGCTTTGAGACTGAAATCCCAGAAACCCCATAAACCCACCTGCTTTAATGCTTTATTTACATTTACGGCATTTGGCAGATGCCGCTTTTCCAGAGCGACATATGTTTTATTATCATTTTATCGTTGCTACTGAGCAATCGAGGGTTGCTCGAGTTCCCAGCAGTGACAGCTTGGTGGATCTGGGGTCCGAGCTCACGACCCTCCGTTAGTAGGCCGACGCCTGAACCTCCGAGCTACCGTATTTACCCCGTTTATAGTCAGTTTAAACTGATGATGCCAAACATTACAGCCTCTCTATTGTTTACTCTGCCAGACTGTTTATAACCGCAGTGTTTTGGTTTCCTGAGGCATCAGACATCATGCTGCAATGCAATAGTAATAGTTCACTACACTAGAGTGTGTGTATACATGTACGCTGATGACACACAGCAGTGCACGAAGTGTCCTGTAGATGATGTGTGCATTACAGGTCTTAAAAAAGGTCATAGTTTTCTGTTGCCACATCGCTAATGGACAAATTGGGATGGGTTAGTGTTTGATGGTGTGTGTTCATGCCAAAGAAAGTAAAGGTAGACCTTCTCTCGTGCTTATCTTTACATAGGAAAACATACAAGTTCATGTGTAAGTCCATCCCAAAGAAGGGGATGCCTTAATTCTTGTTTCTGCATCTGCTGACTGGATGAAGTAGAAAGTAGGAGGAGCCTCATTGCTGCTGCAGCATGCACTAGAAGGGAGGGAGAGAGGGAGCACAAATACATCAGTGCTATGGAGAGAACGAGGGAGGGAGGGAGGGAAATGGAGAGAGAGAGAGAGAGAGAGAGAGAGAATAAGAGGAAGGGAGGGTGGAAGGGAAACGAGGCTGGCTGTGCTCTCTGCACCGCACCACTCTCTCCCTCATTACCATTCCAGACACTGCCTTCTCTGAGGAGAACCCTTCGCTCTGTTTGAAATGCCAATCACCGCTGGCCGTCCTTTCATCCTCGATCACACGCACTGAAAGCACGGGTGAGTGGGAGCCCCGCAGACGCTAAAAGGATTTCCCGCTCTTCTCCATTCCGAACAAAGTTTCTCGAAAAAGAAAAATACACACGGATGACGCTATTTAGGATCGCAGGATCTTGACTATACCGTTTTCCGCCTGTGATCTCACCAGCAGACTAATTAGTGCTAAGAGGAAAGATGGGGATCCTTTAATCAGAGTGGTAAGGACTTCCTTTTTATTATCCACTTTGACTCAGTCATCGGTCTGTCCTGCTCCTTCACAGCTGTTCCTCTCCTGGAAAAGGCAGGAACTGGACAGAGGAAGTGAAGGTTGAGGGTGGGGGTAGCGCTAGTACGTCCTGTGGGTTCACGAATTGGATCGGCTGTAGACTTTATGTAAACCTGTGTATAAAAGGATTCTCGTAGACCGAGGAAACGAGCGACTCCTGTTCCTGCTGAGATGGCAGACATCAGGCACGGTCACGTCTGTCCCGTCTGCCGGGGCCAGCAGCAGTCTGGGCAATATCTGCTGAGTTAGTCGTCCCCACACCCCACCCAGAGGAAGCCTTCCTCCATCCTTGTGTGCCCACATTGTCCTTTAACAAGATGAACACAACTGAGCTGAACCAGAGCGCCGTGACCTTCTGCCTTCTGGACATTGGTTACTCTCAGATCTTCAACACGTGCCTGCTGGAAGTCGTTGTCATCCTCTTTCTTACTGTGCTCATCATCTCCGGTAACTTGGTTGTCATCTTTGTGTTTCACTGTGCACCTCTACTCAACCACCATACCACCAGCTCTTTCATCCAGACCATGGCCTACGCTGACCTGCTAGTGGGAGTAAGCTGCCTTATTCCATCTCTGTCTTTGCTACACCACCTGAAAGGGCTGGATGAGCAGATTACCTGCAAGGTGTTTGGTTACATGGTGTGTGTGCTGAAGAGTGTCTCCATGGCCTCACTGGCCTGTGTTAGTGTGGACCGGTATATAGCCATTACGCGGCCACTGTCCTATGCAGCCTTGGTGACACCGTGCCGTCTGCGGGCCTGCATTGCACTCATCTGGATCTACTCCTGTGTAATCTTCCTGCCCTCTTTCTTTGGCTGGGGCAAGCCTGGGTATCACGGTGATGTCGTCCAGTGGTGCTCGTCGTCCTGGGCCACCCAGCCACTCTTCACTGCCTTCATCGTGGCGGCGCTCTATGCACCTGCGGCCCTGACCGTGTGCTTCACCTACGCCCACATTTTTCGGATATGCCGTCAGCACACCCGACAAATAAGCGAGCGTCGGGCGCGTTTCGGCCCGCAGGAAACTGAGCCCGGAGAACCGCCTGGCCCTGACAAGCGCTACGCCACCGTGCTCTTCCGCATCACCAGTGTGTTCTACCTGCTGTGGCTACCTTACATCATATACTTCTTGCTAGAGAGCGCTGGAATATACCGGCATCCTGCGGCCTCCTTTTTGACCACATGGCTCGCAATCAGCAACAGCTTCTGCAACTGCCTCATCTACAGTTTGTCAAACAGCGCCTTCCGTAAAGGCCTCAAGCGTGTCTGTTTGATTTGCATAAAAAGCACAGACACCAAGAAGCCCCCTGGGATGCCGTCGGCTCCTCCTCGCCCGGCCTGTCACGTGTAACACCCAGTAAAGACTGGAGAGTGTCACATGTTATGTGCTTGTCTCGGCCAGTGGAAACAGGCTTGCGTTGGCATCTGGGTGGTGTTCCCAGGTCTTGTCCCAGAGTCTGGTTGTCTTCGTGACAAATCCTCGAGGCAAAGGAGTCCCCTTTCACCCCATTCATCAGTGTCGAAGGGGTAGTTAGGGCTGCTGTTTTTTTGCAGCATTGAATAACAATTCTTTATGCAAAAAATAACCATCACAAACCAGAAAAAAGAAGAAGGAAAAAAACGACATCATAATCATGGATATAAAATAAAGAAAAATACCCTGGTTTTGTAAACTAAATGCTTGCGTACATCATCCGTCAAATCTTAACGTCTTAATATCATGTTGCTTATTTAACATTCGATCCACTTTAACCAGAGTGAACAGACATGTTTTTGTTGTTTTCAGGACATTTTAATGTGCTATCAGACAAACCTGTGACTAATCATGTGCCACATTTCCTCGTTCATCCTGTTGGATGCTTCTTTGGCAATGCAGGTTTTGGCGGATTGTGTAACTTTGCCTCTGGTCACAGGACGAACGTATGCGTGGATCAGCAAACAAATGGACCATTCTGCTGGAGTCAAGATTGCACAAAGATGCACTTTCGCACTGGAACACATGGGACCTCGCTGTTCCGTTTTTTCCGTAGATTTGTGTTGTTGAAAAATGTTAATCACCACCCAAGGGGGTAACCTCCCTTGATGTTGACTTTTCAGAAAAGCATCTCTGGATTTGTCATTTGATGTGATGATGTTTCTTCATATCATGCAGCATAAGTGTAGCACAGCTGTCTTGGCATGTTCGGTTTACTTTCCAAAATGGAGATCTTTAACTATAGTGCTGTAGCCATATGGTAATATTTATCAAAAAAACAAGTCATCTCTTACGGATCACACTTAGCAGGAGCCGGAGAGCAGAGTCTCTCAGCTATACACGCTAAAAACCGAGAGCCGACGTAACAACAGAAAACCAGATTTTTATTTTGCAAAAACACACAAGGACAAACAAATCAATCAAAATAAATAAAAAAAAAAGAAATAAATAAGGCTGTGAGTCTGTCAGACAAACAAAGGCTACATGACTGTTTTAGCAAGCTTCCAGTATTTCCTCTGTATTATTAATCTGGACCTTTTTATTTCTGTACATAATTCATAATTTATATACGTGAAGGTGCCAAGAAAAACGGAGGACGCCGGAATCCGCCTCGTCGTCGTCTCGTCAGTTATAATCCCTGCTGTGAGCTTGAAGTCAGTTTGTTGTCACACTGGTCACAACTTCAGCGGTACTGTTTTCCTTTAGATAGCTTTGTCTTCTAGCTGACCAAAGTGAAATATTTACGGACATTCGCTTTCTTTTTTTTTTTTTCTTTTCAATTTTTAAAACAACAACAAAAAAAAACACAACATAATGAATGAAAATGTCACGTTCGATAACATGTACGCAGTCGTGTTTCCTGTATCGTGGGCTGTGTGCGCTTCAAAAGAATCTATTTAATATATCGGTATCGTTATAAAAATCTGTGTCTTGATGTAAGAGTGTTTTATATCCAGTAGAACTGTGACTAAAGATAACACTAATTTTCTCTAATAAGTACCAGGCAGTTTTGACCAGCAAAGGAAAAAAATATTTTTTGTGAACACTTTACTGCATGTCGAATTATAATAGCTTTACTTTTCTAACTACGCGATCTACAGTAGGTTCTAACAACGAAGTCGTCTTTGTACTTAGAGATGTACGAGATGTCAACGTGAGTGTTTTAAAGCTTATAAACCTGGTTTTAGACTGTTTATTAACTGCCACGATAGGGCAGGGCGCTGTGCAATATGTCTGTTTTGGAGGTTCTGAAGTAAAATGGTAGAACCACATATCGCGCACAATGGGAGGGGAGGGGAGGAGGGGGGCTTTTATTTGTTCCACGTGTTCCAGCTGTGTGTCGAAACTTCAGATCGCAATCTGGTGGCCTCTGGCCGTGAGCTCGGACGCGTTTGGACCATAGCCGTAGTGTTGGAGAGCGAAGCGAGTCGAGCCTAAAGTCTTAACTCCGAAGCCGTCTTTAATTATTAAGTGCACATGACTTTGTTCTTGTTTGTGATGTTTGTTAGTTACGCCAGCAAAGGAACAAAGGTGTAAAAAGAGCTCGTTATTCGTTTGATTGTTTCAGACTCAGAGACTTTCTGACTGTCAAGAAAATTCTCTCTTTAGCATAGAGGGAAGTGTAATTTTTTTTTTCTTCCCACTTTTAGCGAAACATCGTCGTGTTGTTTTTTTTTTTTTTTTTTTACGAACCGCGGAGTCAAACCCACAGTCAGAATACACTTCTGTTTTCGATTAAAAAAAGGCCAATTTCATAGCAAGGTTCAGCTGACTTTATTTATTTATTTATTTAATGTGGTGGTGGTGGTTTTTTTTTTTTTTTTTTTTTTTAATCAGTCATACGACAAAAGCACCATATTACTATACTTGAAGATTTTAGATCATTAGATGTATTAGAATATTTAGAACATGTTCTGTGTATCAAGGGAACTAAATCGTATGGTACCTTTATTTTGTACGTGCAAAAAAAAAACTCTGAAAATCAAAATTAATAAACAAATAAATAACTAATATAAGTTTGAACGTTAACATTTTAAAATTCGAAAAAGCTTCAGGAACAAATTGTAAAATCAACTGCCTCCAAACTGATTTATAACTCGTTATAAAAACGAGTTATTACTATTGCGATGCCGGTGATGTATATAATAATATTATTATAATAATATATAATATAATATAATCCGATCGCGGTGTTGTTATCGTCTTTAAATTAAAAAGAAAACCGTAAATAATTTCTAAAGTTTTTACTGCAGGTAAAAAAAGTAAAAACACCTCGAATACAGACGAAATTATGTAATATTTCTATTTAAGATGTTAATCGGTCATATTTGTAGATCGTTTACTCACGTCGACCTTTTTTCTGAACAAATTAGCAGATAAATTTGTAGAAATTTCTACTTTTTTTTGTAGAAATCAATGTTTAAAATGAGTGAAAGTCTCTGAAACTAACAGGTTTGCAGACTTTCTACTGATTAAGTTGCTTTTGAGAATTTTTACGCCAAACCTTTCTCTAAAAACGTTCCTGACTCTGATTTATAATTAATTATCTGTAGACATTCTGAAGGGGTTTTTTATCGATCGTTTGGGTAAGAAAACTGCATTTAAACTATAGTTTATGTCTAATATCACATTAATCTGGTTCAGAGCAGCTTAGAGACAGAGAGAACGAGTGATTTTACATCGATTAGAGATCGTTTTATCAGTTCTCATTCTAATAACTAATAACTTTTTTACAATATAAGGATTTCCTTCGTGGTAAATTGTTTATAACTGTAGAGATTTCGACGTGGGGGTTAAAAACGGACGAAGACGTAAACGAAGATGTGCCGTAACCTTCGTCCGGAGCGTTCAGCAGATTAACGGTATTTCACCCTGATGCTGGTTGTGATACTAGATTTCTATTAAAAATTTGATATGTTACATAAGTTACGATTTTTTTTTATTCTCTTGATGTTGATTGGATTAAGCACCTTGATGATGGATGATGTCTGGATGATGATTGGCTGACGGATAGAATCTTATAAAATCAAGTTTTTGTGTAAATTTGAACGTTTTTACACCAAAAAATGTAACATTCCAGAAAATTAAAAGTTTTACGTGGGCAAAACGTTTTGGACCTTGATACCAGATAAGAATCGCACCTTTAACGATATTCTTATTTATTTAGCTTTTTTTTTTCCTCCTAGTTTCAGGTCAATTCTCTGAATTTTTCTTAACGGACGAGGAGGCGATGCTTTCCTGAGTGTCCCGTGTCAGGACCTTGGCACTGGGGGACTTTAGGCGAAAGGTTTCTGCGTTGATGTCATTTTGTTATTTTATGCCAGCGTTCTTAAGCTTCTATTTTGTTTTTTGTTCTTTCTCTGATGCCAAAGTTTTTTTTTTTCCTTTCCTGTGGGAAAACTGTTCTGTTCTTGCAATCAAAGTCAAGGGCTAGTCGTCTCAAGGGAGGTTCTCGCTCTCCCATGCTGCCGTGCCGTATTAGGACGTGGGACCTTGCTAAGGCTCAGGCTGGAGTTGTGTGTGTGTGTGTGTGTGTGTGTTAAGTTTTAGATCTGATTTGTAGTTCAATGAATTTACTTGTGTATATCGGTCCTATTTTAATTTTTCTTATTTTTTTTTCCCTCCAAAAAGTGTATTCCGAGTGTAGGTTTTCTCTGCACCCCCCCAAAGAAGGTGTAAACACATGCGGTGTGTATTCAGAGTGTTTGCTGCTCCACTGTATCTCTTTTTTGTAATGATGTCATGTGTGTATGTTTTAGCGTAAATAATGGTCAATGATATTTATACTCTGGTATATCTGCACTGAGGAAATAAATGTGATCCTGAAATCTGTGTGTGTGTGTGTGTATGTGTGTGTGTGTGAGCCATGACGCAGCATCGTTATTTAACTCGTCCTGTGATCT
>NC_083479.1:20968477-20970977 GCF_030014155.1 Tachysurus vachellii
GGTTAAGCGCTGATTCTCATTGTGTCACTCAAGTCCCTATGCTGGGTACCAGGGTCACACACACACACACACACACACACACACCCCTAAAGCTATCTAAAACTGTGCTTCTGAATGCACTGCCTGTATTTAAACACTTTCTGAATCGTCCCTTGTAACAGACATCACACCGGGTTGCCAGGTCTCCATAATCATGGCTGTTGTTGCCAAATCTTCATAACATTTTTGCACCCCAAACTCTCCAACCTCTTTTTTGCTTTAAAACATTAACATAAAAAAGTTAGAAGCAAACTTGATTTTTAAAAAACTGAATTTATTTATTTATTATATATTTAAATTGAATTATATTTAAATAAATTATATAACTGAAGTAAACTAATTTAAATCCTACTTGTTTGTTTATACGTGAAGAAATGATGCCAGTTATTCTGATGTACAGTGTATATGTTGTGTTATTCTGACCGTATTGAGGGCCGGGACAGATTTAAAAAAAAAAAGACAAGTAAACATTTATCTTTCTATTTTAAAATACCGGCAGCAGTGTGCTCCGTCCATCGGTTTATCATCTGCGACACACACTAACACACACACACACACACTTGTTCCTTAAGTGTACAGTGATCGTAGATGCCGGCGTACCTCCTGAACGCACGTCTGTGTGGAAGCTCAGCATCGAGTCTGTAATAAAGTACAGAAAACCACAGCTCTCTGTAAATAGAGCTAATTTACCCCATCAGGTGTATTTACGCTGCTCACCGTGATCCGGAATGTTCTGGCCTGAGATGTGCCGGTGCCTAAAACACAGCGGCGGCTTGTCTTTAAATCGGGTTAGTCAACAAGAAAAGCTGCAGCGTGAGCCGCAAGAATCATAAATACGGCTCTGAGGTCTGAGTGCGGAGAAATTAGTGCCTGATGGACTGATCAGGGGTTCATTAATACACACGCGTTCCAGGGGACGGGTTACTGTGCAGTTTTCTCTGCTTTCAACATAAAGTCATTTGCTATGGCACAGAAAATCATTTAGGAGAGTTTTCATGAACAAAAAAAACTATTTAAATAACTTTGAAGACTTTAAAAAGGCAGATCCATGAATATGCAAATTAAGATATTCATCTGCGTCCTCCTGATATCACTACATCAAACACTATATCAAAAACATGATTCTACGTAGAACCAGTTTTGGTATAGATATATTTTATGCACACACACACACACACGAGCGCGCGCGCACACACACACACACACATGCACACACACACATCTACTGCCTCATGCTTTTGAATACTGTCCAAGTCTGTATTTGCATCTGAGGTCAGAATGTGTGTCATATCAGTATTAAATCCTCACTACACTACACTCTGAGTACTACTTCTATACTACTACTTGTTGTTGTTGTTGTTGTTATTATTATTATTATTTTTATTTATTTATTTATTTATTTATTATTTAAACATGAGCGTTCATATATGATTCCAGTTCGTGGCCGAATGCACTGAAGCCTTACACACTGTTTAAACTTTTTTGCATCATCTTGATACTCTGATCAATCTAACATATTGCACATAGTTTAAAAATACCTCTGTCTGTGTGTGTGTGTGTGTGTGTGTGTGTGTGTGTGTGTGATAGATCAGTCAAAAGAAGCTGAAGAAGTATGAGAAAGAGTATCACACAATGCGAGAGCAACAAGAACAGCAAGAGGCCCCCATCGAGAGATATGAGGTAACAACTGTGTGTGTGTGTGTGTGTGTGAGGTATGACGGCTCAGAGCTGTCCCTCGTTAGCATACACACTGTGTGTCAGTAATGAGCAGCGACCTGGACGAATCTCATCACCTACTGGCTCAGAGGACGAGTGAAGCAACAGAGCGATAGCAGAGAGATAATGATAAAAATAAAGGATGGAGGGAATTCTGCTGCATGTGATACACAGCTCCATCATGTGGTACACAGCTCCATCATGTGGTACACAGCTCCATCATGTGATACACAGCTCCATCATGTGATACACAGCTCCATCTCATCACTGGTCAGGAGAAGCTCACACTTCAGAACCTGTTTCACTGCTATCTGTTAGTTTAATAGTTAAGATGTTGGACTACTGATGGGAAGGTTGTGAGTTTGAGGTCCAACAAGCTGCTACTGCTCAGTTCCCTCACTAAAACATATATACTGAGTGTTCTTGATGTTCTCCGAAGCACATGGAGTGAAGTTCAGTACTGACCTGAGTGTGTTGTTGTGTGTCTGTGCTCAGCGGGTCAGGATGTGTGTTTTAACAAGCATTCATGTCAAAGGTTGCACTGTTCACTGGCACGGTTAACGATTACACACACACACACACACACACACACACACACACACACACTGTCACAAGACAAGCAAGTCACACGGTCTCTGTTCTCATCCACAGAGGGAGAACCGGCGTCTACAGGAAGCCAACATGCGTCTGGAGCAGGAGAACGATGATCTCGCTCATGAGCTGGTCAGCAGTAAGATCTCACTGA
>NC_083479.1:20980977-20990977 GCF_030014155.1 Tachysurus vachellii
CAGGTCTGTGGGGCTTTTATGAAATTGTGAAACCTAAAGAATGTTAAAGTGTAGTGATATGTGGGCGTGTGTGTGTGTGTGTGGGGGTGTGTGTGTGTGTGTGTGGGATCAGTGCACAATGTGAGCTCAGCTCTTTAAAAAATAGTGCTTGTTAGCTTGTGTCCTTGTAGAGTTGCTTTTAATGGGGCCTGCTGACAGTGTGATTCATGATCCAGCATGATAATGGAGTACACACACATGCACACGTACACGTACACACACTATACATGCACACACATAATACCCATAATGCACACACTATACATGCACACACACTATACATGCACACACAATACACATACATACACACATGTACTACACACACATACACACACTGTTCTTAATGCTTACAGTGTGACTCTATAAAAGAACCACAGACACTTTTATTAGAGTTAATTCTAGCATGTTTTAAGTCTTAGTAAGTAATAAAACACACCAGGATGCAGTTATAAAAAAGAAATGTATGACTTTGTGAAACAGTGAAGTGTTTCATCACAATACACAATGAAGTGAAATGGACTGATGTAAAGATATTTATATACACTGTCTATAAAATAAGTTAGTTCCTCTTCTTCCTTATGTCATAAGCTGCACTACTGTGAGAGCTGCAGTTAAAGAGAATTAATCAACACCTTATTTATCAGTTTAACTGCGCTGTGGTTTCAGTATAACACAAAGAGGCTTTTTACACGAGTATCAATAATATAAACAGAATTACTGAGTAGATTAATTAGCAGGTTTCCTTAAAAATGCTTTAGACCAATTGTAGAACAGCTCATTAGCATTTAATTAGCATATGATATCCCATGCAGTTGACTTGCCTGTAGATCTGTGGTGTTGTGTAAAGTCTCCCTCAGATCATTCAGAAACCTCCACCTCGTGTTCACGCTTTCTGTCTTGATCAGAAATTATTCGCATGAGTTTTGTGGTTGTGGCTTCGGAGGGAATTTTCTCTGTGTTCACTGAATAAATTTGATCGCTGTCTTTTTGTTTAAGGTAAATAGTCTGATGATAAAATATTTTCTGTCATCTTTATATCTGAACTATTAACTTCTTAACTCCTAGTGAGAGTGCAGTTTCTACACTGAGCGGCCACATGGGGGTGAATTAAATCATTATCTCCTTTAGCCGAAGCCTTCTGTCTTCATTTACATCCTTTCCCTGAAAAAGAGCGGTAGAAGAAAGCATCTCCCAGTCGTTTGATTTATTTGGATTTTGATGAGTAACACGTGGGTCACATTTATACAATACGCTGTGATGTAAAGATACACAGAGTGCAGCCATTCGCCGTGTGCGAGGGTAAACGAAGACGTGTCGTACGTGTCACTGTGACAGCACAAGGGCAGACTGACGTGTGGTCTGGTGAAGAAATGCACCGATCAAAGCGCACAATTACACTGGTATTTTTTTATTTGGCTGTGAAAAAGAGGGATGGAGGGGGGGGAGGGAGAGTTCTCTGCCATTAGGAGAAATTGTAGATGACACCATTAGTGAGAGACAGATGCAAATGAAGAAAGAACAAGATGGTAAGAGATTAATAGCGGAGAGTCTTACAGCGAGAGGGAAATGTCATGAATTATTCATTATTGTGTGCCACAATAACCAATCACATGGAGCCACAATGTATCTTGAATGATAACAGACGACCTTCAGAAGGGAAATATAATGTCAAGGACCTTTGAACAGATTTATATGAATATTCATTAAATCGATTTAACACAGGTGTGGATGTTGCATAAAAATCTTGTTTGATTAAAAGCAGAAATTCAAATTGTACGTAGTTTCTATACAAAGTTTTTTAAAACAAAATGTATTCAAATTTTATAAAAGGCTGGACAGGTCAGGGGCGGAGTTAAAGGGTGGGGTTAGGGGCGGGGTTAAAAGGTGAATTTAAAGGGTGGATTTAGGGGCGGAGTTAAAGGGTATATATATATTATATAGGGGCGTGGTCAAAGGGTGTATTTAGGGGCGGAGTTAAAGGGTGGATTTAATGGGTGGGGTTAAAGGGTGGGTTTAATGGGTGGGGTTAAAGGATGGGTTTGGGGCGGAGTTAAAGGGTGGGTTTAGGGGTGGAGCTAAAGGGTGGATCCAGGGGCGGAGTTAAAGGGTGGATTCAGGGGTGGAGTTAAAGGGTGGGTTTTGGGGCGGTGTTCAAGGGTGGATTTAGGGGCGGAGTTAAAGGGTGGATTTAGGGGCGGCTTTAGTTGTATGTTTAAACTGGGGGATTTTTTTAAATCAAATTTGGAATTTTTAAGTCTCAGGCACTTGGATGAAGCCTGTATTCATTAATTCCACATAAATTTCATCTCAGACAAAGAAAAGCTTCAGATCATCTTGTGTGTGTGTGTGTGTGTGTGTGTGTGTGTGTGTGTGTGTGTGTGTGTTTGTGTTTGTGTGTGTTTGTGTTTGTGTTTGTCAGATCTGCTCCCAGCTGAGTGAACGGCTTGAGAAACAGCAGACGGCTAACAAACGAGAGCTAGAGAAGATCCGGGTGAGTAATAATTCACCTCCATGTCAGTAATAATTCACCTCCATGTGAGTAATAACTCACCTCCATGTGAGTAATAATTCACCTCCATGTCAGTAATAATTCACCTCCATGTCAGTAATAATTCACCTCCATGTCAGTAATAACTCACCTCCATGTCAGTAATAACTCACCTCCATGTCAGTAATAACTCACCTCCATGTCAGTAATAACTCACCTCCATGTCAGTAATAATTCACCTCCATGTCAGTAATAATTCACCTCCATGTCAGTAATAATTCACCTCCATGTCAGTAATAATTCACCTCCATGTCAGTAACTCCTCACCACATAAACACCAAACAAGATTCAGGAGCCAGTCGTCCAGAAGCTGGACCATGAACTGCTGAGGTGGAGACCCAACATTCACTATACAGAATGTCCACTGGGCAAATTTTACATTAGTCAAGAAAATGTAAGAAATGATTTAGTTCCTGTTCCACAGACTAATAAGAGAGGATCTCGTCGTTCACCGATGATCAGACATGAGCTTTATATAATGACCAATCAGGACCATCTTTAGTTCACACTCATGTTCGTTCTATTATGGCAGAGTAAAGTATCTGCACCTTTTGTGCCAATTTGTTACCTCCTTATTTGTAGAGCTCCGTGTCGCGTCACAGTCCGAGCTAAAATATCTCGTCTGTTACTGAAGGTCTCACTTTATATCTTTTTATTTTAAAAAGAAAACCTTGTTCTCAGATTCGGTTTAAAAAGCTGTGGAAGTCCTCATGTGAACGTTAAACCCCTTTGATTCTGAAGTGACGTCTCAGTCACAAGGTTCAGGTCTGATTTCAGCAGTGAGGAGGAACCACAGAGCAGGAGATGATTTATTGTTCTGTAATGAGGTGAGGAGTTAAGTGGAGAAGCTCTTGACCGGAGGATGGACTCTTTACTGAAAAAGTGCACTAACGAGACAGACACAGATTAATGGGCTGTGTGAAGAAACACAGATCTCTAGTGTGTGTGTGTGTTTCTCCTGTGGAGAGCTTCATCATTATCATCATCATCATGCTGATAATGAAAACACGATGTTCAGCTCAGGCCAAATTTCCCTACTTTGTTCTCCTGCTTGACACCAAGCTGATAAAGATTATACAATCAGCTGGCTTTTCTGTCGTCCTGACACTGATAACACCCAGGAGTGTGTGTGTGTGTGTGTGTGTGTGTGTGTAGATGAAGGTGGAGGGCTGTGAGAAGTGCAGCGTGCTCTTCAGTAAAGAGGGCCGGCTGAAGGCTCTGAGGGCCCCTAAAGAGCTGAGCGAAGACGAGACTGATGAGGAGAAAGAAGCTCTGCAGGTGCAGCTCAGAGAGATGGAGCTGGAACTCGCTCAGACCAAACTGCAGCTGGTGGAGGCTGAGTGCAAGATCCAGGTACCGAGATCACCTGAGTACTCACACACACACCTTATTCACACCACATCCTGTTTAACCTGATCCTGTATCAACACACACACACTCACTGGTGTATCCTGCATGGTGTGTATGTGTGTGTGTGTATGTGTATGTGTG
Organism: Tachysurus vachellii; assembly: GCF_030014155.1. Taxonomy (NCBI): domain Eukaryota; kingdom Metazoa; phylum Chordata; class Actinopteri; order Siluriformes; family Bagridae; genus Tachysurus; species Tachysurus vachellii. The sequence goes on from NC_083479.1 coordinate 20,985,056, forward strand.
TGTGTGTGTGTGTGTGTGTGTGTGTGTGTGTATGTGTGTGTATGTGTGTGTATGTGTGTGTGTGTGTGTGTGTGTGTGTGTGTGTGTTAGTTAGCTCAATTCAATTCAAATCCTCATCACTTTATTTTTGAACCTTTTGGCATTTGATTAGTAAACCGAGCTCCGTCTGCTCACCTGAAGCACCTGAAGATCTCAGACTCGTCCTCCTGACATTCTTTGTAACATCTCTACACATATTTAAGGAGGTCGTGTATGAAAAGTTACTAATAAAACCTCAGCACTTGTGTTTATCGTGAGCGAAATCCTGAAGAAGTCTCCGAGCGAGCGGACGCAGGTTCAGTCGGAGGAATCCGGAGAGACGTCGCTTCTTTATGATGTCATAACAAATTTACAGAGAATTATGGAAATGTTGGTTGGTAATGAGAAAACGTTCACAAGTCTGACTGTGTGTGTGTGTGTGTGTGTGTGTGTGTGTGTTTCAGGATTTGGACCATCATTTGGCTCTGGCATTCAACGAAGTGCAAGCGGCTAAAAAGACCTGGTTCAACAGAACTTTAAGCTCCATTAAGACAGTGACAGGAGCTCAGGGCAAAGAGACCACATAAACACCCCCCCCCCCCCCCCATCTCTCTCACTCTCTCTCTCTCTCTCTCTCTCTCTCTCTCTCCTTGTCTCTCTCTTTGTGTGTGTGAACCGAACAAACCTTTTTATTTTTTTTTTTTTGTAAAAAAGTTCCAGATCTTTGCATAGAGTGAAAACAAAACAAACTGAATATACTAAAGCAGAGGAGACTTTAGCGCTAGGCTTTATACTACTGACACACACACACACACACACACACACACACACACACACACTAACACTCCAGCTACTGTTCTACTCCAGAGTACTTGCACAAAACAAAACCACAAACTAACAGCCTTCATTTGGGAAGATGAGCTTTTATAATTTCCGTTCGATGATGAATTTATGTAAGCTTACAAGTTTAATGTGTGTGTGTGTGTGTGTGTGTGTGTGTGTGTGTGTGTGTGTGTGTGTGTGTGTACTAAAAGACTCTTGTGCCATTGACTGAGTGACCGAACACACCAGTGATTTTCATCTAAAAAAGGTAAAGAAGCACATTTATATATGAGATAAAGTAATGGCACCCTCTTTACTAGTGCACACTTCTGTAATTAGTGATGTACACTACAGAGAGGAGCGTTAGTGTGAGAGAAAGAAAAACGGAGGGCTCTGATTTTTACGTCATAATATTTATCCTCCGTATATTTAAGATTCTCACTCTGATGAAAACTTTGGGTCTCAAACTGTAAATAAAGAAGAAAGCAAAAAAAAAAGAGCAAAGTTTTATTTAAAAAAATATGAGCCACTAACATCCAACCAATCAGAAAAAGTTAAGGAAAAGCTCCGCCTCTACGGTGTGATTTGTTTAATCGCTAATACACACTATAGTGAGTGAGAGCTAGCACGCTAGTTTGATGCTAGCTTTATCCCTTTTTATTAGCATTAGCTTCAACGTTAATGTTATCATCAGTGGATTGTGGCTCATCAGAGCTGCGTCCTGAAGCACTTATTTAGTGTGTGTGAGTGTGTGTGTGTGTGTGAGAGATAAACACTCTGTGGGTTTTTAGGCTTTTGCACCTTACAGACATATTTATAACAGAATCTGATGCTTTGTGTGGTTGATGTTACAGGAAGCCCCTTTTTTCTCTCATTAGAAATAAATAAATAAATAAATAAATAAATCAGGGGTCGGCACTGGAGGCTTGTACATAAAAAAAGCATTAAAGGTTTTTTTTGTTTGTTTTGTCAGGTTTCTTTTGTATTTCTACTTCATGGTAACGTTACTAATGTTGCCTGGTTGTATACGTTGCTTTAAGGTTTCGTCTCTAATGTTGATCTGCTGTGTGTCATCTATTACACGCCAAAATGTATCCTGTCCAACATCACGTATGTATGAACCTTGTAATAGTGTAGCTGCACTGTGTAAACTTCATCACTTCAATATAAAGATACAAAAACAAACGTGTGTGTGTGTGTGTGTGTGTGTATGTTCTCTACACACGTGTTTACCAAGGGTTCTAAACTCTACAGAAAGAACACGTCACTGTAAAACCTGAGGATTTCTGACCTGCTGTTACGACGAAAGCGACCGAACGACTTCAGGTCAGAAATAAAAGGACGCCGTTTTAACCCTTTTTATGTACAAAAACAAAATAAGAACAAAAAATAAAAACCACTCGAAACCACTTCAAATAATTTCTAAATGTTTCTTTCTTCGATTCAGATTATTTTAATTAACTTTCGCTTTTTTTTATTAATCATTTCTTGTTATTTATTTAATTGTATTTTTATTTTTTCATTTGAATGATTTCAGGTTTTTCTCCTTTTCTGTTCCTCCAGCTGCAGTTACTTTAGTTTTGTTGAGATCTTTATAAATGACTATAAGCGATTTACACATTTAGAGGGAAACCGTGAATAAAATATTATAAAGGAAACGTGGAGTTTTAAATATAAAAACGTATTAAAATCTTCATTAGAGTCTGAATTAAACCTGTTATGTTTCACTACACAAATATTTCATAATTAGCATAAAAAAAGCATAAAAAAAAAAGGAGTTTAAAATCAGGTGACTTTAAGTTAAGGATGAAACCCTGTGATGTGCACGTTATGACCCATTATGACCCGTTATGACATTAAACAATTATTTAACATTAAACTGAATCTGATACACAGCTGATGGTGGTGAAAGGACCTGAAACAATAATGTTAGAGTTAACAGTTAAAATGTTTTATCTGTGGAGGTTTTTTCCCAACACCACTGAAGCTGCATGTCTCCTAATTAAACCTAATCGTTCATCGTTTCTGCGTCATGTTTTTCCTCCTCTGATCGTCAGGTACGTATTTTATCTCCTCTTCTTTCAGACTCTTTCGCTGTTTTAGCTGCAGAACTTTTAATCTGACTTTGTAACATTTTAACATCAACTTCCTTTCATCAGTTGAGGTGTGAAGTGTGAAGTGTGATCGTCTTCAACCTGTTCACATGTTTATATCACACTGAGGTCACTGTTTGGTGTTGAGTCAGTAATGACACCGATGACAAGGAACTGATTTACTATTTAGCTTCTGAGCAGCACTTTGAGTAGCGGACTTGTGCTTTTATATTGTTAGTGACTTGATTGTAAATTGTGTGTGTGCGTGTGTGTGTGTGTGCGTGTGTGTGTGTGTGCGTGTGTGTGTGTGTGCGTGTGTGCGTGCACCATATTTGCGGTATGGTGATCACCTCCTGCTGTGTGTCTTCATACACAAGACTTTGTCACGTAACATCAGTTAATATCAGTTAGTAGCCTAGTAGTTAAGGTGTTGGGCTACCAATCGGAAGGTTGTGAGTTCGATCCCAGGTCCACCAAGCTGCCACTGTTGGGCCCCTGAGCAAAGCCTTTAACCTTCAATTGTTCAGTTGTATAAAAAAATGAGCTAATGTAAGTCACTCAGAATAAGAGGCCGTCTTATAATGCTAGAAATGTAATGTGTGTGGTCAGTGTGACGAGCAGGATGTGTCGCACTTGTTCATTGTGGCTGACTGACAGAACACCATATTTGCGGTATGGTGATCACCTCCTGCTGTGCGTCTTCACACACAAGACTTTGTCACGTAACATCAGTTGATATCAGATTTTGACATCAGACCTTTTTTTTAACTAGTGAGTAAATGAGATTGACACCTGATGCCTGTATCGTTATCCGTGTATCTGTAATAATCAGCACATTTTACACAGCTGCCTCTAAATCAGTCATGGTGTGTGTGTGTGTGTGTGTGTGTGTGTGTGTGTGTGTGTGTGTGTGTGTGTGTGTGTGTGTGTGTGTGGTACGATCCTGTTACACTCGTACGTCAGCGTTATGCACTGGGCTCCTGTGATCCGGTGTCTTGTGTGTCCCTGATTATAAACCCTGAGTACTGAACATTAATGGCTCTCAGTTGTTGAGCCTCTGAGGGATCTTTTGCTTTTTTCTGTAACACGATGTGGCAGTTTGACTCAGGAGCCGAGCTCATGTGCTGATGCAGCTCCACATCCAGTGGCGTTAAGTATCGCTGCTGGCTAAAAACAGACTAAACACTGCCCAGTGCCTGTAATGACATTAACACACCGCTCTCTCTTACTGTCCTGGTTGAACACGGTTCTTGTGTGTCAGCGTCACCGTGTCAGTGACTCGGAGAAACTCTACACTGTGTGACGGTGACCTGCTCATCGCTTTGGTGACGGGTTTGTGTTGTAGCATTTTGGTACAATTTACACTATATATTTATTTATTTATTTAAAACTCCTGACTAATTTGTAAGTGGATCTCTGTGTTCAACATCCTTTAACCCTTCTGTCTCTGACATTGCTGTTATTAGTGTGGTGTTTGTGAGGCATCATGCAGACTGGGGCCGCGTTCACACTGCGAGTCTTAATGCTCAATTCGGATATTTTGCTCAGATCTGATTTTTTTGTTTGTCTGTTCACATTACCTTTTAAAATGTGACCTATATCAGATACCAGTGTGAACTGTTTGCTGTTTCGAACTGACCCGCATGTGCAAACGAACAATAACAATGATGTCACACGCAGCACGCCGTCGCGCTAAAGTTGGCGAGGTTATGGAGGAAGTAAGCGTGTTCGCTTTTCTTTCTAAATGTTTGTGTGACGGCAGCACAGAGACGCAGTGTTTAGAAAATGTCGATGGCAACTTTAGGATGTCGATGGCAACTTTTGATTATTTGATCCATTTTGTAGGCGTAGTCACGTTTGTGTGAGAACTCGCCGGCGCATAATTGTGACGAATGTAGATTGTAGATTGACGTAAAAGTCGCATCAAATCCGCCTCGGCTGTTCACACTGCGGCCACATTGGAAAAAATCAGATTTGGGTCTGATTCAGGACCAGATATGGAAGTGGTCTGAATCTGATTTGAAAAAAATCAGATCTGGGCAAGATTTGAGTGTTCACACGACCCCAAAAAAATCAGATCTGGGCCACTTTTACCTGCAGTGTGAACGTGGCCTGAGATGAGCCTCATGAGCAGAAGGTAGATGTTAGTAGATCATCTGATGCTCATCATTCAGCGTAACATTCAAGAGGTGTTTTTTAATAACAGTAAAGTGCAGTTTGTAGGGCAGCTGTGTACACACACACATCCCTGAACACTGTATCAGTTCACTGGGTCATCGTGACCAGATAAAGCAGGAAAACTCTTTAGTGTTTTTATAAAACAATGTTTTAGACAGAACAAAACACACAGCAGATAAAAATGGTTCATAATCAGTTTGTATTTATTTGCTTTAAAAAAGTTTTTACATTTGAGATTTTTTTGTAGCTTTAATTGTTTAAAACCAAACAAATACAGTGACATACAGACCCCCAGGGTGTTTTCACTAATCAATCACCACAGCTAGCGAACATCAGAAGAGCGCCGTCTCATTTTACTTCGTCGTTTACTACTCAAGCGCAGCTCGCTCACGTCACTTGATTAGATTATGACCTTTTAATTATATTTCAAGTGTAAATAAGTGTGTAAATGTTTCAAGTCACGTTTTAAATAAAATAAAAAAGTGACATCAGTTATCAGTTGATGGTGAACCCTCACAGGGAGGACGGAGCGAATATCTACAGCAGCTGCGGTGTCGGAGAGGACGGGCTGAGAATCTGGCCACGCCCACAAACATCAGACTGAGATGTAAACGCAAACAAGGGTTTAAAAAAAAAAAGCACCCACCAAATTCTTTGATATAAATGAATCTTTAATTCGTCTACTTTTTCTATACCTGCTTACTCAAAATGCACGTGGCTCTTCTATAATAATACATTCTACTTGTGTACATTCCTAACGCTAGAAGCGACAAACGTGTCAGTTCACAATGCCGAGGATTCGTGCGTGAGA
>NC_083479.1:21005977-21015977 GCF_030014155.1 Tachysurus vachellii
ATAAATGTACAGTGTGTTGGCATGTGTATGTGTATATTTATAGTGACTGTGTTTGACCTCGGCCTCTCTCTGTGTCTCTCTGTGTGTCTCTCTGTAGTCAGGGCTGTTTGTATGAATGCGGTATCTCAGTGCTGTAGACAACAAGAGCCATTCTGACACTGCAAAAAGAGACGTATGTCCAGACTCGGGGACATGAGGACATAAGGACTGGAAAAAGCAGGCAGACTCGGACGAGCAGCACCGACACACCCAGCCGAAGCGAAGCAAGGCTTGCTCCAACCACAGGAAGAACCAAAAGGTTATGAGCCTGTCCTCCCGTTGGCCAAGGGATCTACTAGAGTAGGTTCTTACTGAGACAGATGGCTGGCTTTAACACGCTCAAGACCCAATTGAGAGCTGAGTAAATAGGTGGGGAAAAGGAATAAGGGCAGATTTGGACCCTAGATTCGCACAGTGAACAGGGAAGGGTGGGGGTTAAAGGGGGGAGAGCTGGGGCAGGGGTACGTACCGTAGGCAGGAGCAGCAGCGCTGTAGCCGTACGGGCTTCCAAAACCTGCAGGGAGACCATTTTACACACACTGTTACACGATATTTACAGTCAGGTTGGCTGTAGGCTACCAGATAAATACACAAACATTGTGTAGTGCTAGATTACCGTATTTTTCGCACTATAAGCCTTAAATTTTCTCAAAAATCGACCGTGCGCCTAATAATCCGGTGTGCCTTGTGTGTGCACTGAGTTCCAAAAATCTGTAAAAATGTTGTTGTGCGACTTTGGTAAGCGCTCCGCTTGATTGACTGTCGGACAATTTCCCGCTGACACAGGGACGTAATACGTACACTACGTACGCTGGCAGCGATAAACCAATCAGAGAACATTACGTAATACGTACAGTACGTACGCTTACCTCCGCCACGCCTCCGGTAGCTAGGTATACTACCGGTATGTTGCAAAACAACATTTGTTTCTTCCTAACATTATGCGCTCCACACTCCGGTCCAGTAGGTGGCGGTAAATGCACCTTAAGTTGGTTTGTCATCCGCCGATAAAAATCAGAAGATGACATTTGTTTGTCTCATAGATATCTATATCTATGTCTATGTGTTTGTCTAAGGACCCCCAAAAATGGCACCAGTGAAGAGACATGCTTACGAGGCACAAACTACAGGCTAACAGTTACGCAGTTGTAAATGGGAATAGAGCAGCTGCGAAAGAATTCAACATCAATGAATCTATGGTTCGGAAGTGGAGGAAGCAAGATAATGAACTGTGCCAAGTTAAGAAGACACAGTAGATGAGGACTTTGATGGATTTGTGGGAGAAGATTGATTAAAAAATAATGTGTGTGTGTTGTTAAATAGTAGAATAAAGTTCAACTAAACTCACTGTTTTGCTTCCATTGCCTTTTTTGTAGACCGTATGTTTTATCATGCGCCTTATAATACGGTGCGCCTTATGTATGGGTTAAGTACAGAAATAGACCCCGTAATTGAGACCGTGCCTTATACTGTAATTCGGTGCGCGTTATAGTGCAGAAAATACGGTACTAATATTATACTATAATTACACTACAGAGATCATAACATCTCAGAGATTAAAGCACATCAATAATGAACTTTATAGACAGGTTTGTTTTAATAGACACATTCACACACATTTTATACCACAGTACTGTATAATTCTGTACTCTGATTGGTCAGAATATTAATTAAATATCTGCTAGAACAGAAGTGAGAACAGCAAGCAGCTTGTTTTCCATGAGGTTTCACTGTACAATAAAAAGATGAGAAGTCTGATGTGTCTTTCTTTAATAAATAATGTCATTGTTGGCATCTAGCTGTGGTAAAAAAAAATGGAATAAAATACTTGTGATTGTAGTAAAACTCGTGGTGGTAAAGAGACTCTGCATCATTACACCCCACCTGGTGTGACGTAGCCTGGAGCGGCAGCACTGACGAAGGCTCCTCTTGCCAGTGCGGCTCTTCCTCTTCCTCGAGCAGCTTGAGCTGCAACAGCAGAGGCGGCGGCCGCCGCAGCCGCAATCACTCCTTTATTCTACAACACACACGCGCACACACACACACACACACACACACACACACACACGCTCTGATATCGTTTTCAGATCTTCGCTTTACATTAATTTAAATATTTCATGTTTTATCTCATCACAGACACAAAACACTACGCTTGCAAAGATACACACAAAGATGATTTACACACATCATATAGATTACAAACATAATATAGTATAAATAAACCAAAATAAACCACAGAAAAATATTTCAAATCCAAACTGGATCATTGGATCTTATTCTTTCTGATTCTTCCTTAAATTTCCAAACCCCCCCCAGTTGTAGCTCTAATTGACTATTAAAACTTCTGCTGCATCACATCCTGTACCGCTGTGATCTAATAGACAATCTGTGTGTACATATTTATAGGAAGTGGAACTGGACGATGTCTGTGCGCTCAAGGTCAGAGCATTGATAATCGATGTAAAGACCTTTCAGGATGTACAGCTCATCACTGATCACATTACTCCTGAGAGCTGAGCCGAGCACGGTTCGGTCCCCAGAGGATTAGAGCGCTGTTTAGCGATTATCGATAACGACGACTGACCTGAGGGATGATTTTTTTTTTCTTGTTGCTGGCAGCATTGGGTCCAGAGAACAGTTTATCCAGAGCAGCGAGGGCGGCGCTAGCTTTGGCTACTTTTTTATTAGGTCCTGCGCCACGGAACTTCTGTCCATCGACCTCCACCTGACGATAAGATCAGATCGATCAGATTGTTCGTTGACAGAAAACCACAAAGAGCTCACAGCAACAGGATGGTTCTGTGACTCGCCTCCATGACGAAGCGTTTGTCATGGCTCCCTCCGCTCTCGGAGATCAGCTCGTATTTGAGGCCTCGACGTTTCTCGTTCAGCTCCATCACCGGGTTCTTACCGCTCGCTGTCAGAATAGGACCCTGAGTTCGCACCTACACACAGAAACACACACACACACAAGCTCTTTAACAGCTGTGTGGAGAAACGTAGCTGAAGAAACTGCAGATGTAACGCAAGATGCTTCAGGATGGGTGCAGATTATAACGCCTTTCTATAAACAGCAACATGACACTATTTATCAAACATAATTCTGTTTCCTTTCAGTCTTTTAAAATGAAGGCGATCACACACACACACACACACACACACACATTTCTGATCAAATGAAGAAACAGAATCATACACTAAACCCCTAATTATGATAAGACAGGTTGATGTAAAAGTTTTAAGTGGAGCTGAGTCATGATGTCAGGAAGGACACGTTGCTGTAGTGAGATAAAGGGTGTTTTCACACCTACTGTATTAGTTCCTCTCGAGAGTCTGTTTGGTTTCACACTGAATGCGATTATACAAATAAAAAAAACCACACAAGTCTGTGCAATGTTTAATTTTCTTAAAAAAAAAAAATTAATAAAAATAAAAAAAACCTTAATGAGTAGAGCTTTCCTTCCTCTCAGTATTTTCAGGCTAATACACCATTAAATAATTATATAAATAACTACTTTAGAGCGGAAGATGTTTTCGGACCTGAGCGAGAGATTCTCACCTCTTTGAATACTAATACACTAAAAGCTGTGTGTAAAAACATCTACAGAGCGTAAAATAAAATCACATTTAATTTTATTTTTATTTTATGTATTAATGGTCAATGGCAGGAAGATTTTGCATGTAATTCTTTTTAAAAGAACAAATTCATTTGATCTGAACTGTTGAATTACACTTCTGTTACTGTGTGTGTGTGTGTGTGTGTGTGTGTGTGTGTGTGTACCTCCAGTGTGCTGGAGCTGTCTGTGGAGTGTGATGTGTTATTGCTCAAGTATGTCGATGTCTCGTTCTTGCCCTCGCTGTCCGACTTCTCATCTGCACTCATGGAGTCCAGGTCTGTGTCGAAGCCTGTTGGGTATCCCATCGCCTGCAGCACCTGACACACACACACATCGACAGACACACACATATACAGACACAGACAGACACACACACACAGACAGACACACACACACAGACAGACACACACACACACAGACACACACAGACACACACAGACACACACACACACACACACACACACAGACAGACACACACACCCCTGAGATTTTCTGCTCACACCACATGTTCACACTAAGCATTACATTTAAATATTAAATGTATGTTCTGTAAAGCTGCTCTGAGACAGTGCCCATGTTAAATGTGCTATTTTTCTGTGGAATGTTTAACTCACATTTTTTGGTCTGATTAACTTTAGGAGAGATTAAAAAGAAAGACTGGTGAAAAACGGCACCGCATGCGGCGGTTATTCCTGACATAATATTTGCTTAAGTTTCTTCTATAAGACAGTTTTAAGGAAATAAGTATATTATTATTATTATTATTATTATTATTATTATTATACATGTATCATTTTTAATAATTGCTTAAATGTAAGAAAATATTAAACTCCACAGAGCGAATGTGATGTTTTCTTTTTCCTGATTATTCTGAATTGGATTAAGTCAGAAAGTGCTATTCTGCTCACTGATTCAATTCTCAGCATCCTTCTAGGTGAAACGTGTGTGTGTGTGTGTGTGTGTGTGTGTGTGTGTGTGTGTGTGTGTGTGTGTGTGTGTGTGTGTGTGTGTGTGTGTGTGTGTGTGTGTATGTGTGTGTGTGTGTGTGTGTGTGTGTGTGTGTATGTGTGTGCCCTAACTGGTGCCTTTTAAGGCTGTGCTGTAGAGAAAAGAGGATTAGACCAGCTCGCTTCTCCAAAGTCCCTTTGTTCGGTCTGGAACACCACAGATACTGACCCCAGCATTACTGTGCCCGCTGAGTGTGTGTGTGTGTGTGTGTGTGTGTGTGTACTGCATGATTACAGCAGCAGTTTACTGGTAGACTCTGTTACATCACTGAAGTCTGTACTGTGTTAACACGGTGTGACAAATTCGACTTTTCTTTTTTTCTAGAGTAACAAAGTCAGTTTTTTTTTCCTTCTATTTCTGCAAAGCTTTTTTGTAATGAATTGAATTGTGTTTAGTTCAGAAATACTAAACAATAATAATAGCAGTGATGTGTGATGCTGAATACTAAAAGGAGAATATTGCAGGAAACATAATATATATATATATATACATACACACCTGAGGGTGCACAAACATTTGCATTAAACCACATACATGGTTGTTATGCTCATATGTTACCTTAACAGCTACATGCAGCTTAGCCGTTTTCTTTGAAGAGCCCGAGGCTTCATAGATGGTTCCATCCACATCTACGGACATGGTAAAGACCGGAGCGTGAACCGGACCGGACTGAGACAAGAGCTTGTACTGCAGTCCTGGACGGATCTGATTCAACCGCATGAGGGCATTCATGGGCTGGTTGGTGTCTATTGCTTTACTGTCTAAAACTGAGAGAGAGAGAGAGAGAGAGAGAGAGAGAGAGAGAGAGAGAGAGAGAGAGAGAGAGAGAGAGAGAGAGAGAGATAGATAGAGAGAGAGAGAGAGAGAGACAGAGACAGAGAGAGAGAGAGAGAGAGAGAGAGAGAGACAGAGAGAGAGAGAGAGACAGAGAGAGAGAGAGAGAGAGAGAGAGAGAGAGTGAGTGTAAAATATATACTGTATGGTATATAGAGAGACAGATAGAAGAGAAAAGAAAGAGAGAGACAAACAGGGTAGAATTACAGAATTTAGCAGACAAAGAGGGAAAAAAGTTGGTAAGAGTGAGTTTGTTATGTTCCCTGGAAAACCTTTAAAACTGTAACACGACGTGAATAAAAAGTAGTGATGACGGTGATGGTGCTACTGTGTGTCATCTGCTCCATCTCTCTCCATATTGATCTACAGCTCATGATCAGGACGTGCATGTTTCTGACCTGATGTTCTTGGCTTAATGGGTAAATTCTGCTCCTCTGTGTGCTGATTTGCTGAAACAGCACTGGGTGGGTCGCTGAGAAAGGACAAATCAATGGCATCGACTCACTGTGTGTGTCCTTAGTGAGAAACATGAGCAATTAGGAGGATAGGAGCAGAAAGAGAGAACAGAGTAAAAGAGTGGGACACTATGAAACTAAAAGAAAACAGAACTGCGAGAGCTTCCGCAAACAAACAAATAAACCACAGAGCAGAGAGAGAAGAAAAGGAGAAGTCACACAGCTAGACAAAGATGATGGTGGATGAAATTACTGTCAGTGATGTGACTGTGTGTGAGAGCGAGTGTGTGTGTGTGTGTGAGTGAGTAAGAGTGTGTGTGTGTGAGTGTGTGAAAGTGTGTGTGAGTATGTGTGTGAGAGTGAGAGTGTGTGTGTGTGTGTGTATGTGTGTGAGAGTGAGAGTGTGTGTGAGAGTGTGTGAGAGTGAGAGTGTGTGGGGGAGTGCAAGAGTGAGTGTGTGTGTGTGAGAGAGAGTGTGTGTGAGTATGTGTGAGTGAGAGTGTGTGTGAGTGAGAGTGTGTGTGTGTGTGAGTGAGAGTGTGTTTGTGTGTGTGAGTTTATATGTGTGTGTGTCACCTTTTCTCAGGTTGCGTTTCATCTTCTTGATGAGGTCCTTGTCGTCCATCAGGCCGTCCTCGTAGGGCCTCTTTAGCCCTGAACCTGATTAACATCCTCAGCATTAATGAATGTAATAAAATCCTCAATATTTCAAAACAATAATGATGAAATAATTTATAATACTTAATGTATAAGAATAAGAGCTTCTGAGACTGAAGGAGATGAAAGGAGAGAGAGAGAGAAAATAAAACTAAACAGAGAAATATAGTGATGGACGGAGGGTGGATAAAGAGATAGAGAGAGGACATGTTGAAACAGACAGAGAGAGACAGACACAGAGGGTAAGACAGAGAAAGACAGACACAGAGGGTAAGACAGAGAGAGACAGACACAGAGGGTAAGAGAGAGACAGACACGGAGGGTAAGACAGAGAGAGACAGACACAGAGGGTAAGACAGAGAGAGACAGACACAGAGGGTAAGACAGAGAGAGACAGACACAGAGGGTAAGACAGAGAGAGACAGACACAGAGGGTAAGACAGAGAGAGACAGACACAGAGGGTAAGACAGAGAGAGACAGACACAGAGGGTAAGACAGAGAGAGACAGACACAGAGGGTAAGACAGAGAGAGACAGACACAGAGGGTAAGACAGAGAGAGACAGACACAGAGGGTAAGACAGAGAGAGACAGACACAGAGGGTAAGACAGAGAGAGACAGACACAGAGGGTAAGACAGAGAGACGCACACACGCAATCACGCACCTTCTTTTTCAGACCAGGGGTATTTTGATGAGGGTTTGTTGGACGGAAGTGGATCCATCTCTAAGACCTTGTATATCTGACCGAAAGCCATCAGCCGGAGGGCGTGCTGCATCACACACACACACACACACACACACACACACACACACACACACACTGTTATAAAACTGTGTGCAGTACACTGTAAATTGTCAGGTCATTCACAGAAGCAATGCTGAGCTACATGAGGCATAAAAATATCCACATGCTTCCTTTAACAAACTGCCACACACTTATTTTTCACCCTGATGAAACTCTTAGATGTGAGCTGTGACCTCAAGGTCACTCTCACTGCTTAGAAACAGCAGTGTGTTTGGCTGAAGGATCATGGAGGGGAAAAAAATAAAGACATCGCTGATGGATTTTTGTAAAAAGATTGCCATTAGGAGAACAAGCGAGGGTTCAGATCCTTTCACAAGGAATAAACAGTACAGGAGTTCAGCCTGAGACGCGACACGATGTGCATTAGTGCACTGATCTTCCTCTGACTCCTAAAGCAGCGCTGCAGCATGGCTCAACTACGCAGGTCACACACACCATCACAACTGCAGCTGAAAGCCGTATGATGTATTAAATACAACAGTCTTTGGGGCAGGAAGTTAGAGCTGTTTGCTCATCCAAAGTCTAGGTTTAATGGACATGTCTGAATGGTCCTTAGGGACTGTTGTATTTCCTCAGCACATATTATTTAGACAACATATGTGCATTAATGTCTGTCAAGGAGGTGTGGCCTATATTCATGTAAACAGAATTGAAGGAGGTGTGGCCATCATCATCATAATATTAGCACCATAAGGGGCGTGGCTTCTTGTATAATATTGGCAGTAAAGCCAGTTTTATATTTGCATGTTATTAGCATTGTAGTATTGTGGCCTTATAGAGTCTTTATGTCACTTCCAGTGTCTTTGTTTTTAGTCTCAGTGAAGGAGGTTTGGCTTCTACATCCATCAGTCTGAACAAAGAAGGCGTGGCCATTGTACGTGTCCCTTACAAAGAAGGCGTGGCCATTGTATGTGTCCCTTACAAAGAAGGCGTGGCCATTGTACGTGTCCCTTACAAAGAAGGCGTGGCCATTGTACGTGTCCCTTACAAAGAAGACGTGGCCATTGTACGTGTCCCTTACAAAGAAGACGTGGCCATTGTACGTGTCCCTTACAAAGAAGACGTGGCCATTGTACGTGTCCCTTACAAAGAAGACGTGACCATTGTACGTGTCCCTTACAAAGAAGGCGTGGCCATTGTACGTGTCCCTTACAAAGAAGACGTGGCCATTGTACGTGTCCCTTACAAAGAAGACGTGACCATTGTACGTGTCCCTTACAAAGAAGACGTGGCCATTGTACGTGTCCCTTACAAAGAAGACGTGGCCATTGTACGTGTCCCTTACAAAGAAGACGTGGCCATTGTACGTGTCCCTTACAAAGAAGACGTGGCCATTGTACGTGTCCCTTACAAAGAAGGCGTGGCCATTGTACGTGTCCCTTACAAAGAAGGCGTGGTCATTGTACGTGTCCCTTACAAAGAAGGCGTGGCCATTGTACGTGTCCCTTACAAAGAAGACGTGACCATTGTACGTGTCCCTTACAAAGAAGACGTGGCCATTGTACGTGTCCCTTACAAAGAAGACGTGGCCATTGTACGTGTCCCTTACAAAGAAGACGTGGCCATTGTACGTGTCCCTTACAAAGAAGACGTGGCCATTGTACGTGTCCCTTACAAAGAAGACGTGGCCATTGTACGTGTCCCTTACAAAGAAGGCGTGGCCATTGTACGTGTCCCTTACAAAGAAGGCGAGGCCATTGTACGTGTCCCTTACAAAGAAGACGTGACCATTGTACGTGTCCCTTACAAAGAAGACGTGGCCATTGTACGTGTCCCTTACAAAGAAGACGTGGCCATTGTACGTGTCCCTTACAAAGAAGACGTGACCATTGTACGTGTCCCTTACAAAGAAGACGTGGCCATTGTACGTGTCCCTTACAAAGAAGGCGTGGCCATTGTACGTGTCCCTTACAAAGAAGGCGTGGCCATTTTACCTGTCCCTTACAAAGAAGGTGTGGCCGCTCTGTATGTCAGTACTAGTGAAATAGACTGACGTCCTGGAATACAAAAAAATCTTTTGTTTGCTGAACCATTAAATGAGCTTGTTAATAAAACAAACAAACAGCAGTCAAGCTGCTTAGCGCGCTTGTTGAATTTGTTTACTTATTAATTATCATACTGTGCAGCAGTGAAGAGGGACATCATCATCCTCATCAGATCAAACACTTACGATTAGAGTAAAAGGTTTGCTAAAGTCTAATCTACCAAAGCTAATTGCTTACTTGCCAGTCAATGTTTGGTGCTTTTAAATTAGCAGCTGCACACAATCTCTTACTCTCCACACACACACGCACACGCACACGCGCACACACACACACACACACACACACACACACACACACACACACACACACACACACACACACACAAAAAGCACTCACACACGCACACGTCTCTGTCAGCAGGTAGCTATTTTTACCATCAATTACTGTAATTACATCTAGAGAAAAAAAAGCAGTTAAAAAAAACACAAATACTCAGAAATGATCCTGTTTTGAGGGAGTAAAAATTCTTCACTGCTGCTTCACCATGTCATGATAAACTGCTCTGAAAAGGAGCACTGCTTATTAAACCCGCCCACTGA
>NC_083479.1:21018477-21020977 GCF_030014155.1 Tachysurus vachellii
AAGTCTTCTATTAAAATCAAACATCCATTTCAGGTCATTTTTCCCAAAACATTCATCACTACCCTTCATCACTACCATTACTCACTCACTCACAGGGGAGCCTGTGCCTATCTCAGGCGTCATCGGGCATCAAGGCAGGATACACCCTGGACGGAGTGCCAACCCATCGCAGGGCACACAGACACACACACACACACTCTCATTCACTCACACAATCACACACTACGGACAATTTTCCAGAGATGCCAATCAACCTACCATGCATGTCTTTGGACCGGGGGAGGAAACCGGAGTACCCGGAGGAAACCCCCAAGGCATGGGGAGAACATGCAAACTCCACACACACAAGGCGGAGGCAGGAATCGAACCCCCAACCCTGGAGGTGTGAGGCGAACGTGCTAACCACTAAGCCACTGTGCCCCCCATCACTACCATTAATATTGTTTAAATCATGACTAACCTTCTGTGTAATAAATCTGCTGCATCATTTACGTTCAGCTTCCTTTACCGGACCCTCGTGCCCTGTGCTGCACCTCTACGCTGCCCACACCGCTGACCAGCCCTTTAACCTTCATCTACAGTGATTTACTCAACGCTTCCTGCTCGGCACAACGAGGTCAGGGAAGACGCCAGGCGAACCCCAGTCGTGTCGAGCTCATTAAATATTAACCTGTGCATCTTTCACTATTAATTAATTATAACCACATAAAAGCATGTGAGCAGTGCAGATGAACTGGTTAACCCCAGGACAGAGAAAAGGAGGTCAGGTTAAACCTCACAACCCCAAGACACATCAAAGCGTAACACTTATTTCAACACTTCGGTACACTGCCAGAATTCTGACCAGAACCAAAAAGATCTGATCACATCACTCCAGTCCTCATGTCCTTACACTGGCTTCCAGTTCCATTTAGAATAGATTTTATAGTATTGTTACTCGTTTATAAATCACTTCATGGCTTAGGACCGAAATACATGACAGATATGTTAACTGAATATAAACCAAGCAGACGACTCAGATCATTAGGATCAGGTCAGTTAGAGATAGAGACAAGGTGCGTCAGCATTTAGTTATTACGCCACCTATAGCTGGAATCAGCTTCCAGAAGAGATCAGATGTGCTTCAACAGAAGACACTTTTAAATCAAGATTAAAAACACATCTGTTTAACTCTGTATTTACTAAATGATCACTGTGCTGCTTCACACTGACTGCACTTTTTATCCTAATCACTTTTACTCCTGTTTTATTCTTTTTAACATATTTTAAACTGTTTTTATTAAAAATCACATTTATTTTCTTTAATTGTTCTTTGTTTTTATTATGATTTTATCGTGTGTCGCTTATTTTTACACATATATATATATATTTTTTCTCTCTTATAAACTGTTTTCTAATTTCTATGTAAAGCACTTTGAATGACCTCTGTGTATGAAATGTGCTATACAAATAAACTTGCCTTGCCTTATTTATCTGTGAGGTTTATTTGTTTGCTTTTTTTTTTAACTTACTTGTTTTGATAGCATGTTCTTATTTGGTGTATTTTTTATATCTTATTTATTTTAACGTATTATTTGTATAATTGTATGATTCCTTTTTCTTCTGTGAAGCGCTTTGAGATGCTACTTTTAAAGGCGCTTTATTTATAGAAAATAAAGTTTATTATTATTATTATTATTATTATTATTATTATTATTTTCCTCTCGGACATTCATCGGATCCCTGGAATAGATTTATTGGGTGGTTTGTCGAAGGTAAAGAGCCGTGACCAGAGAGCAGGGCTGAGGTTGTTACTTGATTGTAAAATGGAGGATTGAAATATAGATCTGGCTAAAAAGCAGAATATAAGGACTAAAACGAATCACAAGGCCATTAGCACCTGCACGGGTTCGACTCTCTCCGTGTTCCCTGTACAGCCCAGAGCTATTTACCTGGGAGGAGGATCCCGGAGGCGAGACACTCCATGACCCGGCGCAGAGCCTCTCCTGCTCCCAGCGGCCGGTTACATGTTGCGATGGCCTTCTCACACAGCAGCTCCAACGGCTAACAGGAAGGAAAAAAACACACACACAAAAAAAAACAAAAAACATTTCAGTAACAATTCATCAGCATCATAAAGTGTGAAGAAAAGTGCAAGATTTTACACCCTTACTGTCTGAAATCAAGATTTTCTCTTTACTCTCAGAATTTTTTCAGATATCAGGGGAAAAAACATTTTTTTAGAACTGGAAATGTTTATGTACAAAGAGACACTATATATATATATATACACACACTGTATATATCATTATTAATATCATAAATGTTTTCTAGATCTACAGAGTGTATGAACTTGAGTCAATACAAATAAATATGAATGTTGACTCTTTAAAAGTAAAGATGTGTTGTCTCTTTAGCAAAAAGTGTAATGATTTAACTCTAAACTACCGTTAATTTTAACGTAGCCCTGTTACAACGTCCACATTCGATCTATTTGAATATATTCATCGTAGAGTCGAGC
>NC_083479.1:21025977-21030977 GCF_030014155.1 Tachysurus vachellii
TATCTGCAGTGAAAGAGTGTGTCTGTGTGTATGCTGAAGTGACCACAGTGTGTGTGTGTGTGTACGTGTGTGTGCATGTGTGTGTGTCTGCAAGTGAGAGAGAGTGTGTCTGTGTGTATGCTGAAGTGACTACAGTGTGTGTGTGTATTGACTAAGTGTTCAGGACCCTGTGGCCTCCTGCTCTGCTGGGTTAGTTGTCTAATTAAGGGAAGCTTGCGACTGGCAGGATCAGATTAATTACACACAATGAATATAAATAGACTGAGCTTGTTAGTGCCAATGTGGCTGCCCGCTCTGTCTCTTACAGACACACAGACACACAGAAAGACGCACAGACAGACGCACAGACACACAGAGACACACAGAGACACACAGATGCACATACGCAGACGCGCAGACGCACATACGCAGACGCGCAGACACAGACAGACACAGACAGACACAGACAGACACAGACAGACACAGACAGACACAGACAGACACAGACAGACAGATTCTGGATTGGGTTAAATATTGTGTTTATTAATTAAAAAATGAATGTATTTTGTGTATATTGTTATACTGTGGTTTGGTCACGTTTGCAGTTCGTCTCCTGGAGGTTGTGGCCTGTCCAGAATTTTTCTATATATATTCAAATCTATATATTGAAACACCAGCAGCCCTGTGACTTGCTTCTGTGGTCCTGCGTAATGACTAATTATTATATAACAAGATGAGAGGAAACCATGACGTGATTGTTAGCAAGAAACTGAGGAACAGTCAGATCAAAGGCGTGTGTGTGTGTGTGTGTGTGTGTGTGTGTACCTCCATCTGTACTGGGAGGTTATCACAGACAGTCCGCAGCAGTGTGTTTGTGGGTTTCTCTCGACACATGAGCACAAGCTCCAGGTCCATGTCATCTTTAATGAGCAGCCCTTTAGCCACCAGGCCAATCCGCATCACCCCACATAGCACCCTGCCATCACCTCCATTACTGCTGCTGCTACTACTGCCCTCACTGAGAGAGAGAGAGAGAGAGAGAGAGAGAGAGAGAGAGAGAGAGAGAGAGAGAGAGAGATTCAAACAGTCAGTAATACAGTCATTAGTAAACAATAATTATTACATTAACATTTCCAGCATTTAGCAGACGCCCTTCTCCAGAGAGACTTACATTTTCATCTAGTATTTTTTGTACAACTGAGCAATTGAGGGTTAAGGGCCTTGCTCAGGGGCCCAGCAGTGGCATCCTGGTGGACCTGGAACCTTAACCACTAATAATAATTCTGAATGACTAATATTGGATCTCTGCATGGGATTTATTTTGACCGTATACGTGTACAACATTACAGTAATGAGAAGAAGTGTTCTAACTGATATGTTTATTAACACAGAGAGAACTAAAGTGAATGAATCAGTAAAGTACAGCTCTGTCTCCACTGTGTGCACACACACACTCTACTCTGTAGAGAGACATGAGTTCTTACAGCAGTGTGTAAGAGAATGTATGTGAGTGTGTGAATGTTGGTTCTTTGTTAGAGCTCGTGTCCACTGAGTGAAGTAGTTTTGCTGTAGTGTTAGAATCTTGATGTAGGGCTTTTGTACTCTCACTCAGTCTCACTCATTGCTCTGTGTCCCTTTTTCCTCTAGCTCAGCCTCTCTGTATCAGTCTCTCTCCCCTTCTCTCCGAACCCCCCACTCTCTCCTCATCTCCGCCCCACTCTCTCCACCCCTCTCCTCGTCTCCGCCCCACTCTCTCCGCGTCTCTCCCATTCTCTCCGTGACTCCGCCCCACTCTCTCCACCCCTCTCCTCGTCTCTCCCACTCTCTCCGCGTCTTTTCCAGTCTCTCCGTGACTCCGCCCCACTCTCTCCACCCCTCTCGTCGTCTCCGCCCCACTCTCTCCGTGTATCTCCACGTCTCTCCCAGTCTCTCCTCATCTCCGCCCCACTCTCTCCACCCCTCTCCTCGTCTCCGCCCCACTCTCTCCGCGTCTCTCCCATTCTCTCCGTGACTCCGCCCCACTCTCTCCACCCCTCTCCTCGTCTCTCCCACTCTCTCCGCTTCTTTTCCAGTCTCTCCGTGACTCCGCCCCACTCTCTCCACCCCTCTCCTCGTCTCCGCCCCACTCTCTCCGTGTATCTCCACGTCTCTCCCAGTCTCTCCGTGACTCTGCCCCACTCTCTCCACCCCTCTCCTCGTCTTCGCCCCACTCTCTCCGCGTCTCTCCCAGTCTCTCCGTGACTCCGCCCCACTCTCTCCACCCCTCTCCTCGTCTCCGCCCCACTCTCTCCGTGTCTCTTCATGTCTCTCCGTGACTCTGCCCCACTCTCTCCACCCCTCTCCTCGTCTCCGCCCCACTCTCTCCGCGTCTCTCCCACTCTCTCCGCGTCTCTCCCGGTCTCTCCGTGACCCCGCCCCACTCTCTCCACCCCTCTCCTCGTCTCCGCCCCACTCTCTCCATGTCTCTCCACGTCTCTCCCAGTCTCTCCACGTCTCTCCCAGTCTCTCCCAGTCTCTCCGTGACTCTGCCCCACTCTCTCCGCGTCTCTCCCACTCTCTCCGTGACTCCACCCCACTCTCTCCACCCCTCTCCTCGTCTCCGCCCCACTCTCTCCATGTCTCTCCACGTCTCTCCCAGTCTCTCCGTGACTCTGCCCCACTCTATCCACCCCTCTCCGCGTCTCCGCCCCACTCTCTCCGCGTCTCTCCCAGTCTCTCGTGTCTCTGTGTCTCTCTCTCTCAGTGATATGTGTGGTTTAGAGTGTAGGTGTAGTCACTCACTTGGTGCTTTCCTCTGCTGATTCGTCAGTGCTGGCCTCCGTCTCCTCCTCCTGCCCACCCGACTGGTTTGGTTGCTTGGCCTGCGACTGGTCCATCCAATCGGAGACATGTTTGAGAGCGCACTCGACGGTAGAGACGAGGCTCTGTATGGCTTCCAGTGCCTCCGAGGACGGGTAAATGGTGGAGTGTTTTGCCATGACGTGGCGATCGTCGTTTCCGAAGGAGCGGATGGACCTCTGAGAGAGAAGAACAGGAGAAAGAGAGTCTGTTTTTTACTCTGGAAGGAGCTACAACAAACTGAGTAATCATACAAGAATGATGATCGCAGCGTCTTGAGAGTACTTACTGTATGTCCAAGCCTAATTCTTACAGTACAAAATCAATATTGGCAGTGATTCATTTTTAATAAGACACTGAACCGTATTGCTCCCTCTCCACTATCTCTCTGTGCTTTGCCTACTTGTATCTCGACCACAATTAGCTCGTCTCCTCTCTTCAGCCCCCTGTTTACTCTGTGTGGTGTAAATGTTTCATTTACACCACAATCCATGTTGTTCTTGTTTACTAAACTCCTATTATTGTACGAATACTCTTGCTGAATGTGATTGGTAGAAGGTGTTGATTAATTTTCTCAGCAGCAGCTCTGACAGTTTAGAGAGATTAAAACACATTTAAAGAGCGTGCAGGATAATAGTGGCGTTTCCTTTTGTCAGATGAATTTTATGCACTGGATAAAAAAATCGTTAAGCATCCCTCACTCAATAAAGTGAAATCCACACACGTTCTGCTGAGCCACTGAAATGAGAAGAGAGGTGTACGAGGTGCAGAAATATAGCTCTAACTCACACTCAGATAGACGCCTCTCTTTATCTCTGTTTAGCATTAATAACAATTCCAACAGCACAGCTTGTTCTCTCTCTGAGCCGTACTCGCTATAACAGATCACATCCTGGACATCAGATACACACTACAGCAAAAACACTTTCTTCCTTGGATCCCAAGACATGTACAGAGACATAACGTTGTTAAGTCTCGTCTCTCTGTATAACTGCTTCACTACAACAAGCTGACATTCAGTCTGAATGATCCGTGTGTGTGAATCGTGACAAATATCATCTTCAGGAGAGAAGTTGCTGATTAGTAGCGTTTGTTTCTCCTTCAATACAAAGTGTGTATAGAAGACATGATTTATAAAGGCACACACACACCTTTCTATAGATGGTCAGTGAGTCAGACCAAAAACTAAGCCATTACAGTATATCCTCAGGAACCTTCAGCATGGATCTAGGTGAGGGTATAAAGCCGTTTGAAAGCCCAGAGAATCACAGTCCATTACTGTATAAAGGAAGTAGTAGTTTTGATCCGTCATATGCTACTGAGGAAGACTATTGTTACAGGGCAGTGGCCAGGAACCCAACGGACACAAATAAACCGTAGAAATCCTCCAGAGATATGGAAGAACCTGCTAGAAGAACCAGCATTTCATCATCCCGTTAAGCCGCTCATCAGTAGAAGGTATAAGGCACTTTAAGTCCATGTCTGTAAAAACGATGACCTGCTCATCAAACGGCGGTCATCATCATCCTGATGGTCAAACATGCTGGTGGCAGAACGGTGCAGTAGAGTTGCTTCTGAGCAACAAACAGGACCTTGAATAGAATCTAAATTTACACGACCTGTGACACAAACCTTCAGCATGACAAGGTGGGATGATGGAATGTTTCAGTATGATCCTCTGAATGCTTTTGAGTTGTCATTCATATCCCAGACATACTGTAAACCCCATTAAAACATCTGTGGACGGAGCTGAGATCTCAGGACACTCACAGACACTCTGCATCTGACCTGCCTGAACCAGAAGATCTGCCAGAACGAGAGAAGGGCTCTAAATCCAGATATGTTAAGCTTGTAGAAACTCTATGCTGTAATTCATCTTGCCAAGGAGGTTCTACAAAAGTATTGATTGAAGGCAGTATATACTATGATTTTAAATAAATAATGTTCTTTAAAAAAAATCTTGTTTTTGGTTTGTCATTTTGGATTACAGTGAAGTGACTGAGTCATTAAGTCTAATAAAATCATTAACGTCAAAGTGTGAGGGGGAAAAAAAAGTGTGTGTGTGTGTGTGTGTGTGTGTGTGTGTGTGTGTGCCTGTGTTCTCCATGCTGCTGTATTTAACAGCCAGAGTAAAGTTTATGAGGCGTCTCTAATAGGAGCCGGGGCATGGATGTAAAACTCAC